>NW_027526445.1:168822900-168850400 GCF_048455015.1 Haemaphysalis longicornis
AAAGGCCTTTTTTTTTCAATATTCGATTGTGCCTCACGAATTTCGGTCAGCTCCCCTTTCAGAAGTTTTTGTACGAGTTCTAACTATGTTATCTTACTTGCGGTTGATTCAAGGGTGGGAACAAGAGTTTTGGGCCCTGTGTTAAGATAAACGTTGCCTGAGAGGACAAGTAAAAGAAGGCTAAGCTGAGCCTTAATACAATATAAGATAACTTCTGGGGCAGCAATCAAACGACAGCAATGTACGAGTCAAGGGTGTCAGAGGGGCACGACACTGCGAACAGAAGTGCATCATTTCAATGACATCACTCGGCCTGAGACAAAAGGCTAACCTGCATTAGAATGGCAAGTTCATGGCCGAATTACACGTGTTGGCGGGTCCATCTGGTCCGTGAAAGGCGGCTGCTTATGAAGACACGGCGGTGACTAAGCGCAGGTAGCTAGCTGTTCCGGGATGCCAGGTGAGGAACTGATTTCGTGGGGCCTCTTTCTGGACTGTGCCAAAAAGGGCTGGAAGCTTGCAGGTCAGCCCGTCGAATTCGTAGTCTAGGAACGTAGCTGTGGTGTCTGCGCATGAGGCCGAGGTTGTCGCCCACATGACGAAAGCGTGCATTAGATAGGGCAAGTTCATAGCCAAATTTGGCGCGGTGGTGTTCCCCCAACATATGAAACATATGACAAAATAAGCAGAAACTTTGTGCATTACTAAGCAACTGGAAAGCAATCTTAGGCTGGCACAATGGGCAATGCAACGAAGAATGATTGTTCAAGCAAAATTTTGAAAAATCAGCTGACGTACTCAATAATACGCCTTTTAGCCATCCCCTCCAAAAAATAAAGGGTAAACTAAAAAAGACCGCAAAACCACATTAGAATTTCGAAAACAAAAAATTAAAGCAGTTCCACTCAGCGTTAAAGCGGTCGGAAGTGCACAGCAGTGTTCCGCTATAATGGGCTGTAGCGCCGTTATCCGCTCACTGCTACCACACAGTGCAATTCAAATTTCCCGCCTTCGCAGAGCTCGCGCGCCCCCCGCCTGAAACTGCGCAAGCGGGAGTTCTGCTCTTTTTGTGCTTGCTTTTCCTCCCGCACGTTCTGGCGTTGCGCTGCTTTACGCTCACTTTTTTTGCGAAACCTTTAATTTCACTGTAGCTCTGTTGCTCTCTCTCTCTCTCTCTCTCTCTCTCTCTCTCTCTCTCTCTCTCTCTCTCTCTCTCTCTCTCTCTCTCTCTCTCTCTCTCTCTCTCTCTCTCTCTCTCTCTCTCTCTCTCTCTCTCTCTTCCATTCGCATCACCGGCATTATCGGTACTGCTATTGTGGCGTTACTACTTTGGTGTCTAAATTTTGCGTAGTGATTTTTGCCGAACGGCTGCAGCATGAGAATGTGTTGTGCAGACGTGGGAAAGCGCCGATAAGTATCATAAGACAGGGACACAGCCACGCAATACGGGGAGGAATGTGGCCTCGAACCCATTTGCATCTAATGAACGGGACGCCATGTTCTTTCCGCCTCGGCGCGCAGGTGACGAGAGGGTGAGGCCATGACGGGGCCAACACCACCATAGAAGAATGCCTGGCTTCTCAGTAGTAGTCAAAATGCTGAACGACTTATTCCTTTCATATAATTAGCACTATCAAGGCTAACCACAACTTTCAAGTCTAGGAAAAATACAAGAGCAAGGGGGAAATTGGAACAATGGTCACTTTGTTTCGAAGGCATGTGATCTGTGCATCCATGTAACAACTTATTTGTGGGCGGCGCCGTACTTGGCTCTTTCGGATGAAACCTTGTCGCCCGCTGCCTTGTGTTAGTTGTGTCAATCTACAGGCAACTGTGAGATCAATAGGCAGACGTGACAGCTCTTCTTATAGGCGTGGCAGGGTATGACGAGCGATTGAAACGGGGTGAAAAATGATAACTAAAGCAGGAGAATGCGGAGGTTAATAGTCTGTAGTAAAAATATTGTTGAAAGGCTACGTCCACCAGAGACAAGGAAGATACAGCCAAAGCTTTGTCTCGAACAAAGCTTTATCACAATGTGACTATTGCGGGAACATGTGCGGCACAGTAATGAAAAGCTTGCTGGAGATGATTCGTGATAACGGTTCTAAAAGACATACATTTATTAACACGTTTCCAGTTTTCTTCTGTGCCAAAAGGAAGCCAGGATAAAAAATGGAAGCATGTGAACAAGTTCAAGCTTGGTCTCATTAAGACCGCGAACATTGCCATCATAGTAGCGAATATATAATACAGTGAAAGCACGTTAATTTGACCCCGTTAATTCGAAAAATTGGTTAATTTGACCTGCGCGGTGGTCCCTATAGTTATACACAGGAGGGATGGAGCAGAACTCTCGTTAATTCGCAAAATTTTGGCGCTCATCGGTTAATTCGACCTAGCGTCGCCACATGCGAGCTCGCTCGGTCGATGTGCAGAGAAAAAAATACACTTCCAAGAAAAAAAACCGAAAAAAAAATTCCGCGCAGGCCAACCGCATGGTCATCAACATCAACCGAAACGGGTATATGTATACGTTATGTGGCGCACGCTACCGCCCGAAACAACAAACTTTTACTAAAACCTAAAACAAATAGAATTGTTTAATATGCACACAAGTAACTTTCCGTTTCGTAAATAAATGAATGCATCAACTTTGCAATAAAGAAAAAGATAAGAATTCGCTGCATTACTCTGCGATTGAGATTGCCAATAAATAGCTGCGACTAAATAATTGTAAAATTCAAAATAGGTAGGATCTGCGTGCCTTGGACGACCGTTCGCACTGCCGAATATCCGTGATAAACTTCCAATTAGCGTGCCATAGTGTGAACTTGACGCGATGCAATTTAAGTTGCGATCCCGATGTCTCCCCACTTTGCCAGCCGGTTTTCTCAAGCGGCTGCTTAGCGATCTAGGTTGTCAACACATGTGGATACCGACTACTCAATTCTTTTCCTCAGTACAACTTTAACAGATGCCGCTGGGAACTCTATACCCTGTACAGCGCCAAAAGCCTCGAACTGCTCATTTTGGTCGTGGCATGTAACTTAATGCATTAGTTGCACATTTAATAGAATCAACATGTGGAAAGTGTTTGTTTATTTGTTTATTTGGGAACGCCCACCAACAGCAGTGGGCCTTCTTGGGTGGTTCAATAGAAGTACAGGGCGGGACACAGACGAAACAAACGATGAAGAAGGGATACTGGATGCGAAGTGCAAGGAATCACGAAGTACAGTGCAGCACAACACACACACGCACACACATACATGAACACACAAACGCACGAATTGCACATGTAAGGTATGAATATTACTGTCGGGTACATTAGCATGCACGAAGACATGTCTGCCTGACAAAATGCAGGCATGTGCAACACTCATGTTCTAAACAGTCAAATGGTTGTGAAATACTTGAGAATGCAGATATCGAGAAAAACATGTAAAGCACATTGACAGGTATGCACAACACATACGCGCTCATGAATATACGCATATAAATAAACACGGGAACTCGGAATCCTATATATACTGTAAAGAGGGGGCATAAAGAGCTTCAAATGCTCGCATTTTTAAGAACGCGCTTGAAAGACTTGATATTGCCAGAAGAGAGGTCCAAGGACACCCAAAAATGATGTTCACACACGCGTAGCACGAAATATAAAAACATTAGCCTGAATTTCCAACTCCGAGTGGAGACTCCCTCCATAGGCACGTATGATTTCAAAAAAAGAAAAAAAAACGTGCGCAGTATTACCGTTTTTCTCTTTCATGGTCTCGTGCATAGTTGACGCTCTCAGAGTGAGCGCAAAGGGATTGGGGAAGTCCATTCGATCTCCATTAGTCCTCCCAATACCTACAGTTGTATCCGGAGCAATCACACGCTTGCCGACTGGTTCTTTGTTACGGCATCAGGAAAAAAAAAAAGAACAGAAAGACCACAGTGCCCGGCAGGGTGACTGGACAGCAGCGTTTATGGATTACCGAAATGAACTTCCGGTATGCCTATTTCCCCCCCCCCCCTTCTTTCTTTTCCCGACCTTCGCTTTGACGTAAAAAAACGGAAAGAGCGATATGCACAGCAAAAAGAACAGAAAACGAAGTTGCTCGAAATAAGCGCTGAAGCCGACGCAGGTGTGGATAGTACAGCCGCGATAACGACAACAGCAACAACAAAACTCTCCGCCGGTCACACCCTGACGCGGCCATTCAAAGCGAGAAGCTGGGTGCGTGTTCCGTTACATTGTGGCGCCCCTCCCGGCACCCGCGTGTTTCTTTCCATTTTTTGTGTGATTTTGCTCTTCCAGCAGTTGCGCTTAAATCGGCAGGATCTGCCAGAGGGGCAACGGTCCGGTTTATTTTTTTAGGGACACGGAACGAACGGGTTTGGGGTTGCACAAGAAATAACAGGCACGAGGTGACGACGAAAGCGAACAAAATAGAAGCAACTTCGTTGCCAAGCCCCTCAAGCCCCTGTCCTGCATTCAGTGGGCTCCGCGCCATGCACAGTAGAAATACGGAGCGCCTCCACTCTGACGCCTCGGGCTGAAGCGTGTTTGTGCCGCCACTATTTACGGTTGCTCAAGTGGGACCCCGTGTCCGGTCGGGCGCGATTCCCCGTTCTTTCGAGCGGACCTGGAGACCCCACTCGGTCCCCGGCGAATAAAAAAAGGGGTGCTCTCTCTGGCGGGGTTCCCATTCACGGATTATCCCTCAATGCATCCAAGGGAATCACGCGCCCCTGTCCGCCTTTCCTCAAGTGTAGTACTGAGCAGACGGTGGCGGGAATGAACGCCTGTCTTCGATGGGGAGCTGACCAGTCACGTCGGCGCCCTCGTTTTGGTCTGTCTGTCTGTCTGTCTGTCTGTCTGTCTGTCTGTCTGTCACCCGAATGAACCACCGAACGGCCGCACGGCCGCTGCGAAGATCGGACGCCTTCGCAGTCGGTGGTAACAAATGGAGCTGAGAGTTGGCAAGCAAATTCGCGTCACTACCTTCGTGCACCCAAAAGCGCCGCCCGTTTTGTTTCTGGCTTGCAGTGTTGCCATCTCTCCCAACGAAGCTGCCGCCGTTTGTGGCGGGCAGAGTGTTACCACCGGCCGCTCTAGCTTCCGCGAAGCAGAGAGAGAGAGAGACAGAGAGAGAAAGCGGGGTGGAGGCGCCCAGAAACAAAATGGCTGCGCTCATAGGTAAATAAGTATCACGTGGTGCCGACCCACAAATGAAAATTCTGGCGGCACATAAGAAAAACAGAAAAGAGTGCCGAAAGCCTTTTTTTAGTGGCGCTAGGCTCAACGGGTCATGGAACGAATGGTGATGGGAGTAGCACTTAAAGGCCAACTGCACTCAAATTTTTTTGTCCAAATAAGTAGTCTATGCTCTTAAGATTACCATGGTGAAATCCTTAGCTTCGTAATCACAGAGAGCACTAGGTACCGCCGTTCAAAGTACCTTTGAGCAGACGACGTTTGCACCTGGCGGAGCGTCGCCGAAACAAGTTCCGAGCCGCCTGTAACGGAGGTTGGGGAACCTGTCCCGTGAAGCTCGCGCTCCTCCGGCGACTTGCAAGGCGCTCCGCTGGGCGCAGGGATGCGTTCACCCGGGGTTTTTCTGCTACACCAGCGCTGTACCGCCATCGCCATCACATGTTTAAGCTAACCACATAGGCAGTAATACTCGCCATTTTTTTTCAATGCAAAAAAAAAAAAAGATTACAAGCCTACAAACAATTCACGCGCTTGCGAATGTCTTGGAATTAGCAAATCTCATTTTACTTGAAAATAATATTGTAACTAAAAAAAAAGTGCGAAACGAGCACTGGCCTTACATTTGTCATTCCTATTGCATTTGCCACCAAAAAAAGATATTTCATAAATTCTACGACGCACGAGCCATCGGTTGCACACCCGGCCACCCCTCGCATGATGATCAAGTGGACCGGGCCGTCACGTGCGGAACGGAGGTCGGCGAAGACGCTGGGCGCGTGGGGTGTCGAAGAGACGCCGGGCAGCGAGCAACGTTCTGTGCGCCGTGAGACGTCACTGCTCCTCGCACATGCGGAACACGGCTCTCCACGAGCCACACGAAACTGCTCAACCTCGGCCAGAGTAGATCACGCTACAATATCAAAAATTAGGCAACATGGTAAACATATAACCCATAACATTTCGACAATAATGCAGATTTCGCGAAAGTTTCACCCATAATCGTCATAATAACGTAAATGAAGATAATTGGTAGAAGGAAATGTCGAAAAACTAAAAAAATAACAAAAATAATTATTGAAAACGCCGATCCGGGTAATACCCTGCATTTCCAAAATAATGCAGATTTCGGGATCGTTCCAAATGTAATCGTTATAATAAAGTAAATGGGCATAATTGGTCGGATAAAATTTTGAAAAACTAAAAACTAAGAACAACATTAGAAAATTGCGGAAAATGGCAACACGTATAAGGTATGGCATTTTCGCAATAATGCAGATTTCGGGATCGTTCCAAATGTAATCGTTATAATAAAGTAACTGGAGATAATTGGTCGGATGAAATTTTGAAAAACTAAAAAGTAAGAACAATATAAGAAAACTGCGGGAAATGTCAAAACGTATAACGTGTGGCATTTCCGCAATGATGCAGATTTCGTGAATGTTGCCTTTTTAATAGTTATAACAGCGAAAAGGGAGATAATTGGTCGGACAGGATTTAGAAAAACCAAAAACTTGGTCTCTAAGAAACTCGCACTTAAGATAAGCGGCATAAGTATGCCACGCATTAGAAGGTAATTTTCTGAATTTCTGCAGAATATTTTTCCTGTGACAGAGGTAGCTTCCTCTTAATAATTGGAGTGTGCTTGCCCACTGCACCCCAGCCCACACTCATTCTGCTCTGGGTTTCCTTCTCGTGGTTTGGATCAAAACTGACAACCTGTCCAAGGAAGTCTTCTAGCGTTGCGTTACCTATGCTAAAGAGGGCGCTTTCAGCATGCTTATTAATTATTACGTTATGCTGACGGCTAAACATGAAGGATTCAGGCATGCAATATCCTTGTTCTCTGCTAAACGTGCGTGCGTAGAACTTGAGGAAGGATCATGAGCTTTCACATTTCGAAAAGAAGGGGCGCTTTGTTTGTTAAGCAGCTGACGTCTGTTTCTGTTAATCCAACATTATACCTCGTTTCTTCCCTCTGAACTCCAAACAGACAAAGATGCAAAAGCTAACCAATCACCTGCAGCTCCTCGGCTCCGTCTGCGTCTAGGAGTCGCAGAATAAGGACCCCTTTGTTCCCTAAAAACCAGTTTCCCGACTTGTGGGGGGGAAGTGACGCGCTTGGACTCCGCGCTCCCGCTGTGAGGATCCGCGGTGCGGTCTATATTTGGCATCCTCGGCGTCCACAACATGTACGCCTCTCGTTCGGGGAGCCCACACAGCCAAGACATGATTTGTGGCTGACCGTTGGTCAGCTCGCCGTGCTTCGGCGTATGAACGAGCCTCGTCGCCCGGCGGTCGCCCATTTTTCCCGCCTGGTCTTCCGATCCAATCTCCGGATCTGGGCCTTCGCTATAGTAACTATTGAAAGCACGCGGCGTCCAGGCTGGACCGGGGCATTCGCACACCCGCCTGTAACAACGTGGCTGACTCCGCTTTTAAAGTTCCCGGCGGTGTGGCACGCGCGCTGCATGCGTTTCTTAGTCCATATCTTGCTAGCAAGAATGTAGAGAGGACAGAGGGTGATCAGGGGGAGGTGAAGAGAAGACGGGGTAGGGTTGATGTGCTGTGGCGATTCCGTCTGCCAACTCTCGTCTCGTGTGGGGGACGCGTGAGTCAGCAGAGGGATTTTTGTCAGTTATTCTTTTTTGTTGTTTATTTGGTTGTTTTCCTTCTGGCCTGTAGTTGGAATCACGTCGTCCCACGGCCGTTGGGTTATGACCGTGTGACCTCGGTTTTATGCTCGCAGCAACCCTCGCTTTTCCGCTGGGGAAAAAGGGGTTCTCGAAATGTCCTCGGCGCCTGCCGTGATTTTTGGATCCCGCGGTCCTCGTGAGAGGCCCTCTCTCGGGCGGAAATTTGGGGCTTGAAGGACAAAAGAATGGGTTCAGGGAGAAAATGTGAGAGGTCAACGGACACTGGGCTGTTTGTACTAAGCTTCACGACTTCGAAACTCAGGGCGTGTGTGCGTGCGTGTGTGCGTGTGTGTTTGTGTTTGTGCGTCTGTGTTCGTGTGTGCGAGCGTGCATGCGTGCGTGTTTGCGTGTGTGTGTTCGTGTGTGCGAGCGTGCATGCGTGTGTGTGTGTGTGTGCGTGTGTGCGCGCGCGTGTGCGTGTGCGCGCGTGTACATGTGCGTGTGTGTGCGTGCGTGTGTGTGTGTGTGTGTGTGTGTGTGTGTGTGTGTGTGTGTGCACGCGCGTGTGCGTGTGCTTGTGTGTGTGCCAGTATCTGCCATCGTAATACCCCGTAAGCAGCTTTATCTACGATCGTAACACACCGTGATCACCTGATTCTCTTTCAACGCCTGGAGACCGTAGTAAATAAATGTCGGAGACAAGTTCGCCTCTACAAAGATATTTCATCCAATTTTTTTTCTAAACCATTTAATCATCTCATAATTGTTATCAGCCATTTTTGAGAAGTTCCTTGGGGGCGATTGTTTTGCTTCTAATAATTTTGCTTGGAAAACCGTGGCACTGTTAGCCACAAAAACACCCCTTCTGGTTTTTCTGCTTTCTTGGTTCGTGTCTAGCTGATCGTTTGTTAAAGCGAAGCTTTAGTGTCCTCACTAACGCCGTTGTACTCGAATACGCCCTGCAGGAAATCCAACGTTCTCTGCCGATGATGGTGATTGATCGTGGGTGGAAAAAAAAAACTTCCCTTGGGCGCAATCGAACATGGGTCCCACGTGCCAAAATATTTGAGGACATCATCATCATCAACATGGGTCCCCCGGGTTACGAAGGCGGCGTCTGTCCGACTGCTCCATTTCGACAGGGTCGAAACGAACGCCTAGAGCAGGTACCGATTCACGCCGGGCAGCCCAAACCCAAAAGTTAGGCCTACGGAGTGCACACACGAGAGTTGCTGTGGGTATTCTAGAAAAGTGGTGCGTACCTCCAGAGTACAACATATTGGCAGTTTCGGGTTAGCCAATCAAAGAATTCATCGCGAGATAGCTTCACGTTCAACCATCGTCGCCGTTACACAGAGGGGTGTAGGATTTTTTGTATGATTGGTTGCTTATTTTGTTTGTTAATTTGTTTGTTAATGGGTTTGTATGTCTGCCTGTCTGTTTGTTGGTAGGTTTGATTGTTCGTTTGTTTGTACCTTTGATCGTTCGTTTGGTGGTTAGTTTGTAATTTTGCTCGTTTGTAATTTTGCTCTTTTGTTTGTTTGTTTGTTTGCTTGCTTGCTTGTATGCTTGTATGCTGGTTTGTTTGTTTGTTTGTTTGTTTGTTTGTTTGTTTGTTTGTTTGTTTGTTTGTTTGTTTGTTTGTTTGTTTGTTTGTTTGTTTGTTTGTTTGTTTGTTTGTTTGTTTGTTTGTTTGTTTGTTTGTTTGTTTGTTTGTTTGTTTGTTTGTTTGTTTGTTTGTTTGTTTGTTTGTTGACGTATAGCACAAGAACGGCGTGCTTTTGAGATTCAGCCTGAACACTCAGCCGACCTAAGTGAAAAAGGAGGAAGCTCTCTTCCGTATCACCTCATAGGTCCCACTCGATTGATCAAAGCACGCGGTCCGAGCTGGAGTGCGTCCCGAGAGAACCAGAGGCAAACGAGCACGCCTGATCAGTGGGCCAACCCACGTCACAGACAAACTGCTCAGTACGTTTCTATTTCCAGCTGTCTCAATCCAAGCCCAATCCCTTTTTAATTCTAGCGAGATAACTTTTTGATGAGCCGGAGTAGCCCATAGTTGCTACACCAGACTGGTATACAGATCAGAATCGGTACAGATCAAAGGGACGTTCAGTGGACCGTGCATAACGACGTATGGCCCGAAGTCCGTGACGTCTAACATCGGCCTCTGCCTCACCGTTCGGTGGCTCCCTCTTGTCGCGATGTGCGCACAAACCAACAACAGATGCAAAAAAGGGACACACAAAGCGCCGACTTCAGACTATCTTTAATGAAAACGACACTTGCTTAAATATGCATTCATATCAAAAGAAAACGCCACATAACTTTAGCTATCGTCATCGCACAGCCCGTGGTAAAAAATCCTTAGTCCAGAGTTTGGAGGAATACCGTCTGGTCAGGTAAAAGCATGGTTGTGACGATGAAACGTAGGTCACTGACCAAGTCAAAGAAGCGGTTCAAAAATCCTTGAACAAAACCCAATATTCCTCCGCTTAGCAGCGTAGCAATGACGGCGAAGTGGCTTTTTTAGTGAACTCTGATTATGGAAGAACCTAAAAAAACGCATCTCTCTTTGTGATTGTACAATGGATGGCGCGCTTACTCATCTATCACCTCGCTTTGCAATTTCAGCTGCCTGTATGATTTCACGCCGTTATTGCATAACTATGACGGTGAACCACGGCGCCCTCGTTAAACAAAGGGCGTCAGCCCTCATGGGAACATGTATGACAATGCAGGATTAGTTGCCCTTCAAGACCACGCCTCACATTATTGCACGCTCACACAACCTGTCGCTAACGCAGGTTTAACGAGTGCGTCGTGCTTCACCGTCATAGTCACGTACTAACACGTGAAATCATAGAGGCAGCTGAAATAGCAAAGCAGGGTTATAAATGCATAATTACGCCTTCCATTGCCCTATTACAAAAAGTGATGAGTTATTATGTTCTTCCAAAATCTCATCATCAACAACAACAACAGCCTATTTAAGTCCACTGCCGGACGAAGGCCTATTCCATTCATCTCCACCCGCTCCTTTCCTTTGCTGCCCAAGTCCATTCTTTGCCTCCCAATTTTCTTATTTCGTCACTTCATCGAGTTAATGGCCTACCCCTTTTTTAGTTTCGTCTCTCGGTTCGGTTTCCCTCGTGGTGCACCTGTCAGTTCGTCGTAGTACATGGCCACCTCAAGCCCATTTCTCTTTCTTAATTTGACCTATAATGTCTTCTATTCGAGTTTGCTTTCTAACCCAGGTAACGCGTTTCCTGTCCCTAACCGTTACTCCTATCATTATTCGCGCCATGGCACGCTGGGCGAACGTAAGATTGCCTTCTAGGTGCTTGGTAAGGCGCCAAGTTTCTCCTCCGTATATCATCACCAGCAGGATGCATTGATTTAACACCTTTCTTTTTAGGGTAGCCTACTTATCATTAGTTGCGAGCGCTTGCTGAAAGCACCCCAGTCCATTCCAATTCTGCGCAGGATTTATTTCTCGTGGCTGGGGTCACCACTCACAATCTGGCCAATATGATTATATTCTTGTATTTGTTGTAGCGTTTCGTTACCTATGCTGAAGAAGACGCGTTCAGCATGTTTATTTATCGTTACTTTAGATTTATTCATATTCATATTTAGCCCCACCGCGGAACTCTGTGATTGTAGTTCCTCAATCATTTTTTGGAGTTGTTCTGCAGATTCCCTGAGCAAGGCAATGTCGTCCACAAACCTCAAGCGACTCAAGTGTTCCACGCCTATACGTAAAAGCTAAGTTTTCCAGTCAAGCTTCCTCAATGTACTCCCCAGACATGCTGTGAACAATTTTGGTGATATGGTATCTCCTTGTCGTATCCCTTTCGGATCGGGAATTTATCACGTTGCTTGTGAAGAGTAATTCTGACAGTGCATTCCTCATATATGTCGTCTAGGAGTCTTAGGTAAGTCTTCCCTATCCCTTGGTCCTTTATCGCGTCCATAACTGCGGCTGTGCATACTGAATCGAACGCTTTTTCATAGTCAATAAATAACATGTAAAGTGGTTTATTATACTCTGCGAATTTTTCTATTGCTTGGTTGATGACATGGATGTGATTCATTGTATAGTATCCTTTTCGAAACCCAGACTGTTCCCTGGGTTGTTGGAAATCTAGGCAGTCATTTACGCGGTTAACTATTGCCTTTGTAAACAGATTGCATACAACCGACAGTAGTCTGATGGGTCTGCAGTTCATAAGATCTTCTGTATCTCCGTTCTTGTGAATTAAAACTATGTTGGCGTTTTTACAGGCAGTGGGAACCTTTAGAGGCCTTAAACATTCTCAGAATAGTTTCGCTAGTGTTATATCTCTACCTACCTTTAAAAGGTCTAAGGTTATACTGTCGCCGCCTGCAGCTTTCCCTCGTTTCAAGCACCTTTTCTGCTTCGTCTTTTAGTTACTGGCCGAACATCACAAGCTAAGCTTGTGGGTGCTGTGGTTTACCCTGGTCTACGTCACTGCCGTATAGCCCGGCGTATAATCTTTCAGCTATTTTTATTAGGCCGTCCATACTGTGCCTAAAGCCGCCCGTTAGGCTCTAAGGGCATACATTCTATTTCTGCCAATAGCCAGCTTTCTCTTGTTGTTTCCAAGCTTCCTCCTCTTTCCGACATTTCCTCGATGACCACCGCGTTGTACGCACGAATGCCATTTGTTTTACTTCTGTTTATCAATTCTGACAGCTCCGCTAATTCAGTTCGATCTACGGTACTTAACATTTGAATGATCTGACGCTTCGCAAAACGTTCGATCCTTTGTTTGCTCAGTTAGTTTTCCACCTCGTTTCCAACATGCTGCTTCTGCAATAGCCGCTTTGTGATTGCTGTTGTTAGGTTGTCATTTAGGGTGTCAACACTGTCCTCATTCTCGCCGTCTAAATGCGCGAATTTCTTCCGAAGGGTTATTTTTAAACTTTTGCGTCCCATCTATGAGTGACTTGATGCTGGGTTTCTTACTTCTTGCGAGTTTCTTTCTCCCCATTTTGTGATTTACCCTCACTTTACAACTAACCATCCTATGATCACTGCACCGAACAAAACCTCTACGCCCTGCCCAATACCTGGGTTGCCACACAATATAAAGTCAATTTCGCTTTTTTTCATCCCGTCAGGACTTTTCCATGTTCATTTCCTACACTTGCGTTTGCAGAAGAATGTGTTCATTATCTTCAGGTTATTTCTCATAGCAAATCCAACCAGTGTATCTCGTTGACTGTTGCGAGTGCCCATTCCGAAATTTCCTACTTTTCACCTACTTTCTTTTAGAGTCTCCCATTTCAATTGTCAACTGTGCGGTTCTCTTATTCATTGCTGAATCGACGTCTTCGTAGAAATTATATACGGCCTCATCCTCGTAGCTAGCTTTAACCTGTATCGCTTGTTAAGCTTGATCACTACGACAACGACCCTTTCGTTAATACTGAGGAATTCTTCCACGTTCCCTGATATCTCTATGTGGATTAAAAATCCTACCCCGTGCTCTTTCTTTTCGTGAGGTCCCCGGTAGCACAAAATATGCCCGCTAGTCAGTTCTATGAAACCTTCTCCTGTTGTTATAACCTTAAACAGCCCAATAATATCCTGTTTAACGTCCAAGAGCTCCTCTAAAGTACAGCTAAGCTACCCTCGCTAGAAAAAGTTCGGGCATTAAACTTTGCCAAGTTCAAGTTCCTGACTTCTCAACTTCCAAAATCTGAGTTCACTAAAAAAAGCCCCTTGTCTGTCATTTCCACGTAGCAAAGCGCAGGGCGGTTGTGTTTTGTTCGAGTTTCTTTTTTCCATGGGTTCTGATATGGCGATAGCGAATGTGATTGTGAAGTTTTCCTTGCTTGTAAATGCACATTTAAGTACGTGTTATTTCCCTTAAAGCTAGTTGGAAGTCAGTGCTTATGTGTGTCTCTTTTCTTTGTCTGTTGTCGGTTTGTGCGCTGTGTATAGCGGTATAGATTACCAACAAGCCGGAACCCTTACTGTTATAGTCTAGAATCAGGCTTTTTTCCTGACCTCCCAAAGCTTCGTCTGCAGGACCCTGAAACTAGTCTTGTGGTTCGGGAAGTAAGTGCGCCTGTTCCATCTTGTGCGTCTTGCCAGGACTTCGTGCGTTTCGGTGCGAACGGCGAGCATGAACAAAGCATAACTTGCTCCCGATTCCCAGGTCGTCAAAGGAGCATGCTACCGCTGCTAATAATTGCGCCTCCTTTCGAAAGTAAATAAATTTCTGAGAGCATAAAAGAAAGCAGTAAGTTTAAATTCAAACGGTTTTCTAGACTCAAGAAGAAATTATATATTGCTTTGTGCAGCACGTTCCAACAGAAGAGGGCTGCTGCGCATCGTATAACTGCATTACATACGGTAGGATTGCAGGGAACAATATTTCTATCGCGCAATGGCCCCGCACCTTGCCTTACTTCAGCGAGAATCGGGTACCATATTCTACTTATACCCCGTTCACTCTGCACAGAATTCCCGAGTAACGGTAAATTTAAATTTATCTTGCATGTAGGCTATTCTCACGCGTTTCAGAAGCTCACGGGGTCGCACGTCGTCCGTCATACCAGGTACGTTGCACCTTCGGTCGTTTTACCCGCCCTCAGATATACAGCACACTCAGGATCCGGACCCCACCTTTCGAATGCTTTTCAAAGAACGCGCGCACACGCAGGGGCTAATCTCAGCCATCGATCCTGCGGTCGGCCGCGGCGGCGGGGGGAACGGAAAGGGTTCAACTCATTCGGCGTGGCATGCCCCAGCCGGAGCACGCGCCTTTCTAGGCTACCCTCCACTCAGCTGCCACAAAACCTGGACACGCGAAGGACACGCGAGTGACCTTTGACTCCCTCGGGTCGCTCCAGAGAGTTCATCCCCGCAGGCGAACCTAAAAGGCTAGTTTAATCTCCCCCCCCCCCTTTTCCTCTCCATCTCCGTTTTTCCACGGCTCCGTTCGGGGTTCACTGAGATTAAAGAACCCTTATGGTACAGTTTCACAGTAGAAGCCGTATCACAGATCTCACCCCAGTGTCAACGACCTTCGTTCACATGCGGTTGTTTTTGGGACGCGTTCCTTTCGTTTATCAGCTGTTTGTCCTCGTTTTTCCATGACAGCCTGAGTCGGAAGGCATCGCTTCAACGAAGGAATCGCGGGTTGTCAAACACCCGTTGTCAAAGCTTTGCGGCTTTCTGTTGCCCCCCCTTGCTGCTCGTTCTAACGTTCGAAATCTGGACGATAAACCAGTGGCTGTTCAGAAATAAACTCTGGCTATATAAACACCGTTTCAACGCAAATTGTGTTTAGCGGCAGTATTTTAAGCAGGATGCAATCAAAAAGGGCAACGGGATATCGGCATGTGGGCTTGGAGGCAGTAACAAAGAAAGCTGGGCGGGTTGGTAAGGGTTCATGGTGAAAAGAAAGCGCGAGGGAACGCACCCTCGAGGTACGTTTTGTACAAGCGCGTATCGGAGGTACGCGCTTGTTGCTGCTGATATTTTTGTAGCGTAAGCTACACTGGCCGAGGTTGAGCAGTTTCGCGTGGACCTTGAAGGGCCGTGCTGCGCAAGCGCGAGGAGTCTTGGATTGGATTCGATTTGGATTGAATTGAATTGAATTGAATTGAATTGGATCAAATTGGATTGGATTTATCCAATCCAATTGGAGTACGGGTGCGTATAGAATTGATTCTGTACATTCGCCGCGGTCTGTGCATTCCAGAGGAGTAACATCATAGCCGCGGCAGACGCACTGGCGCCGGTGCGTGCCCAGCTGTGCGCCTCCTTTGCGCAGTAGCCAAATCTGACGGTGCGCCGGAGCCGCTTGGTAGCCGTTTCGCGTGGCTCCTGGAGAGCCGTGCTGCGCATGCGCGAGGAGCAGTGACTGGACTGGATTGGATTGAATTGGATTGGATTGGATTGGAAATCGTTTTAGCAGCACTAAGCATGATAATCAGCTAGTCCTAGACAACCAGGAAAGCTAAGAATAACCAGCTGAACATTAGCTCACGCTACGTATATCCTGGCATAGCCGAGCTAAGCCACACGAGGACGTCCTTCAGTTTCCCAGCTCAGCCCAGCTGAAAGCCATCCTCGCTATAGACCTAATGAAGGCATTTGACTACGTGGATCACAACGCTATGCTGTCAGAACTAGCAGAGACAAATTGCGGCTCGAACATGTACAGTTACGTCCGGGACTTTCTTCAATCTCGCACCCTTACCATACAAATTGGCGACCACAAGCTTGACGCGGTACCTCACCCTCAGAGAGGCATTCCTCAGGGTGCGGTCCTCTCTCCTACATTATTTAACCTCGCCATGCGCCGTATCCACCGTGCTCTACAATCTTTCCCCGAAATTCAGTACTGTCTGTATGCCGACGACATTACTATCTGGATCAAACGCGGCAGTCCGGGATTCATTCAAGACACCCTTCAAGACGCCCTCAGAGCCATTGATCAAGCAGCTCACAGTATCGGTCTAGCTTGCTCGGCTGAGAAAACTTCATTGCTGCTTATGCACTCCCGTAATTGGAAACCACCTCAAGTTGTCCTTCATCACCATGACAACACCATCTACCCACAAAAAACTTTGAAAGTTCTTGGCCTTCACATGCAATCTGATGGAGGAGGAGGTTTGGCTGTGCAGCACATTCTCCGTCAGGCCGAACCCATTCTTAACATGATGCGCCGTGTCACTACACGCTCCAGGGGACTCAAAGAACAGGACCTTCTTCAACTCCGTGATGCTCTTATCCTCTCCCGAATTCGCTATCAAGCTCCGTACGTCGTCCTAACGCGCACCTTGGAAGGGAAACTTGACGCCCTAATCCGCAAAGCGACAAAAATTTCTCTGGGTCTTCCTATTACCACTAGCACCACCCGACTTGCGCAACTTGGTGTTCTCCCGACGGTTACTGACATAATTGACATCCACCGCAGCCACCAACGTCAACGCCTCTCCGAAACTGCAACAGGCCTTCATATCTTACGCACATTAGGATACCCGTCCCGTCCTCCTCGACCTCAAACAACTCCTCTAGACAGCAAAATACTCCAACATATTGCCGTAGCACCTATTCCCCGCCACATGGACAAGGAACGCAATCCCAAACGCCGTCTTATTCGTGCCGCATACTACGCCAAGAAAGTAAACCGTGATACCGACAGCCGCCACGTATTCACAGATGCGGCATTTGAAGATAACCTCGGTGCGGTCGCCTTCATCACTTCAGAGGGTACTCACTACTCCATCACTCGACGCTGCACCTCCCCAGAAGAAGCCGAACTTCTCGCTATCGCTTTTGCCGCTGCTGACAACACATCCCCCGTCCGCACGACCAACATCTACACGGATTCGAAGTCAGCATGCTACCACCTGGCTCAAGGTCTTGCGTTCCCCTCCTCACTGTCCCTCTTCAACAACGTTAAAGGGTCTTTTCACGTGCACTGGATCCCTGGTCACGCAGGCGTCGCAGGGAACGAACGCGCTCATCAGCTTGCCCGCGAAGCTCTCCTGCGGGCCCCTGTCGACGCTCGCGACACAAATCCTTGTCCTCCCCCTCCGCTCCCCACCTTAGCAGACATTCTAAGCATACGCCGCACGTTCCCTCTTCTCCATTCCGGGCTTACCCGCCGCGAGCAAGTAGTCATTCGGCAGGCGCAAACATATACACTGCACACACCCACTCGTCTCCATCTGTTCCAACGCACGCCAGACACCCCTGTCCCACTCTGTCCCCACTGCCTTATTCCCCCTACCCAGGACCACATTCTGTGGGAGTGCCCCTACAACCCTACCCAACCACACAATTACACCGGAGAGTGGCTGGCTGTTGCGGCGAGTCTCCAACAGCAACGGGAACTGGCGGCCCACATCATCAGGGCCCTCAGCGGCTACCTGGACCGAGGCGGCTGATTCGCCCCACCATCCCATGAACAATAAAGTTTCTATCTATCTATCTATCTATCTTGATTCATTGCCCATACCCCCGAGGGGAATTGGCCAAGCAACGAGAGCTGCTAGGCAGGAGAAAGTCCCCATCAGGAAACGCTGCCTGGGAGACGGCTCTTGTCCGACGCTATCACGAGCGGGCGAAGGGGCTGAAGGATGAATTTCATAATACCAGGTATATATTACATTAGGCTTACGCTTTCAACACGGTATGTGTTTCCAAGCCTTCTCCAGCATCATCAAGCTGCTTTGAAAAATTCAAATCTGCCATTAGCAATACTCTTGCTTTCACCTAAAATGACTTTGCTTCCATCCTGTTCGTACAACAGGATCGATAAGAGAACCACAAATAATCCAAACGCAATTCCTGATTTACACTTTTAGCGTTCTAAATGTTTTTCGCTGATAAGCGCAGCCGCAGAATTATGTCGCTCTGGGAAAGCTCAACTAGAACTAATTTACGAAGAATTAGACCGAGTGCGCTTTCATATTACTCGCAACTTGTTTTATGTGGAGCAGTGCACGACGAATCAGCGCATCGGTTCTGTGTACACACAGTCATATAATTCCGTGGTCAGCTGTCAGAACGCCTGCGCGCGCGCATCCCCCGCTCTTTCTCTTTACGTCATTCGAGCGCAAACAGGTCCGCTCACCCTCGCATTCTCAACGCCCGCATAAAAGGGTGAATCTATTGTGGCTTCGGGCTATTAGCGCCACCACACAGGCCCGATGCGGTAGATGTGGCTGCGGGGCTCCCGCTCCGTGCGATCCCAGCGGCACGGCCCATAACTCTTCCGCTACGACCCTGCAAGGACCTTCTCCCGCTGGCCGCGTCTCTTTACGTAACGTCCCGACAGTTGTGTGCAGTGGGGCGGAAGCCAGGCTCTATTGTTGTCCCTGTAAGCTTGCGTGTGACAGGCTGAACTCGCAGTTTCACGTCCTCCAAAATTGTCTTCTGAATACCAGCGTGCATCGGGATAGCGAGCTGCACCCACGGAAAATTTGTTCCACCTCGAATATAACACACCAGATTTCAGTGACGATTTGGGATACTGATCTGTGCCGAGAAAACAGCTTGCGTCCGGTCTGCACTCGCTGTAATTCTGTAATTTTGATCGCTGTAAAAACGCCTACTTATCTAAAACACTTCCTCTTGTCTCCACAAGGGGGAAGAGGGGGGGGTGCGTTTACCCTTTATGACAACAAGATTTTATAGAAGCTGGGTTAGGAGCGATAAACAGGCCATGCCTTTTGGGTGACCCTTAAATATTTATGGGACTTCTAGCGAACATATACGGCCCGGCGTAAGGGCAGTAGATGAACTGTCTATATGCTCATTTTCAACGCATATTCGATTCTTCTCTTCGGACGAACGCTTTCGTACAACAACGCAATAAAGCGACAGTACACAAGCGTGGAAATTCGGAGTATAATACTAGCGACAAGGCATAATGGTATTTTAGCTACTCTTAATCACGAAGTTCCTGTGATGCTCAGGCCAAAACCAATGCTTTCCCATTCCCGAAAGCGCCATCTTTGATAATTCACTGTTTCATATTTTACGCATACCGGATCAACAATCAGGTACGCGGAGGTAACAATGCACACGTCCATAGTGTCCTGTTTGATCGCCACTGAAACACGGCATTGCTAACAAAAACATCGCTGGCGTTGCGTTCATAGTCCGAAGACGTATCGTTATCACAATTCCAAACGCATGCAATCCCACCGTATCTCCCTCTCCTTAATCGCATATCCATGTTACGGGAAAGCAATTCCTCCTCCAGAAAACGTTACCATGTCATACTCGGTGAGAGGACAGCTTCAGCCTTTGCAGTTCGGCCTTGCCATCGACTGCACCGAACAAAGTGGCAGGAGCCTTTGTTCGGACATATCCACCGGCGCTAGCACAGTCGGCAAGTCGAGGCAAGCCAGGCTGGACTAAGCGTGCAAGCTGAAGCAGAACGCTTGATGATCACTGGGTCATTCCGGGTCCGCTGGTTTGGTTTTGGATGGGGGCGGCACATTCGTTGAGCCACAGGGGAAGGACGTGCAGTGGCCGCTGATTCAGACGTATCCGTGAGTCGACAGCGACATTGGGAACCGCGGGGATAGAAACAGCCCGCTCAGCCCTTTCACGTCGTGACTGTCATGCGTCGTGTATGCTCCCAATCGGCAAATACTGATTGATGGCGTCACAGTCGTCGATGGCGGCCTGGTTACGCGAGACACGGCGAAGCTACAGACCCGGTCGGTGACGCTGACCTAAAGCGAGTGAAGTAAGTGTTCCGTGTGTGGTCGTTATGCCAAATCTTTCACATCGCGATTTCAATGCGAGTGTACCGGCCGGATGCTGCAATCGCGTGTTCTCGTGTAACGCTCCATGTGGGGTGGAGAGACCGTAATAGTGTGAATGCGGTGAAATGGCTTGCGGGATACATTCGCTCATTTTGTTTTTGTTTTGTTGTTGTTTTTTGTCGTACAATTTCTTTTTCTTATTGCCTTTGTTTCTCCATTCGAATGACTCGCCATTGCTGTTTTACATATCCAAGCTGCCATGCTGGTACCTTGAAAGCGATGTTTTGTGTTGGAGGTTTGTTCAGTGTTTTGTGGTTTGCGGAACAGCGAAATAGAAAGGAAAAATAGCAGTTGGTGATCAAAGAAGACGCCCATGTTGCTTGAAATATTCCCGAGTCTAAAGCTCTCGCAGCTAAATTGTTGTTTGGAATATTTAGAAATTTCGTTCTTAAATATGTTTTATTGGTTGATCGTGTCTCAAAGAGATTTTTTTTCCGTTGCGCTCGTGTACAGTGAGCTCTCACACTCCCTCCATAAGACGATACGGTTTACAAATTGTGACACGCTTATGTTCCCTGCCGAGAGGCGGTCAGGGAGTGAGACGGGACACCTTTCTCCGCGTTTCTTCTCTGTTTTTTTTTTTTCTTTTTTTAATAAGAGCTTAACATTTCCTTTCCCGACGCTCAAGCCCAGCTCATACACATGTGCTACTTCCGCCTCATTCTTCACTGCCGACGACGGGTGTATCACCCCCGACGAGCTCCATTTCATTCCATCTCTTCCTTTACTCTCGTTCTTCTCAGTATTGCTGTGTCCAATTTTTATGCTCAGCCTGGTCGATCACGATTGGAGTGTCCAGTCTCCTCCCCTCAACCTCCCGGAAAAAAAAAACCTTCGCCTCGGGCTTATCTGGCGGCATTGTGTGCCTAGGCAGGGCGTTTACATAATCCCTACTCCTCGTCTGCCTCCCCAACATCCCTACTTTCGAATTCCCAGCAATACAAACGGTCGCGAAGCGTTTTTCTTCCGAGTTGCTCATTTTTTTCCATAGCGACACGATGACAGTTTTGCCGATGGTTTGTCGCCTTCCCGCCGTCTATTTCCCTATCTCGATCTCTCCTCCCCCCCCCCCCCCCTGATTTATTATACATGCACTATTCTCTCCCACCGGCCAGCCTAAAAAATGGCAGAGAAAGAAAGAAAAAAAGAAAGAAAGTGAAAGACATCTGCTCTCAATGTCAATGTCAACGTAGGTGGTGTGGATGTCAGCATTTGTCGACTCCCGCCGGCTTGAAACTTGAGTGCCGAATTATGGGTGTTGCGCGCGGGAAAGGAAGCCACGCCCACTGAGGGGAAGCTGTATCCGAGCAATATTTTTGGAATCATGACAGAAAAAGAGCAGGGGCTTTTCATCGTTTTCCAGTGAACTACCTAGAGGAACTACATGTCAGAAAGAAATAGCGAGAAATAAAAAAGGTTGATTCTGCATTCACTGTTGGAATTCCGCTTTTGAAAGAAGTTAGAAAACTGTGTTCGGTCGACCAAACGGATCCCCTTTCCCGAATGGTAATCGAATCAGCCGTGACAGACGCACGTTTGCAGCTCGTCTATTTTGACCCCGAAGTCCTTTTTGTTTTTGTTTTTTTGCGTTCCCTGTCGTCGCACGGATGGGAACACGCAAGAGAAGACACGGCTTGAGAGGATATTTCTCCTTTTTTTTGTGAGCGTTCCCCGGCGAAAGAGATAGAATGGCAGACAGCTGTCAAAATACGGCCATGTATGCGCTTTACCTTCCTCGTGTTTCCATAAGTTTCGGACGAAAGCCATCTACCCGCCACATCGTCCATTTTTACGATCGTCGGATTTGCTTTAGATGTTAGACTTTCTTGAGCCACGTAATAGACGTGAAAATTTCGGTGTCTGTCTGTCTGTCTGTCTGTCTGTCTGTCTGTCTGTCTGTAAAAATAGGTGACGTAATGGTTAAACATGAAGTACATTAGGCAAGACCGATCCAAATTCTAAAAAGCTGGTATTGCTCGTAGATATATGTCCGCATTCAGCGCGAGGGAACTTCACAAATACTTGCGGCAAAATACTTGTGCGCAACGAAGAGTAGCAGCGGTGTTTTTGTTTAGGAATACGCGTTATATGTTCCTTTAAGAACCCTTTAGGGTTATCCTTCGAGAAAAAAGACCAATTAAAAATTATGGCGAAGAGAGGCCGGATAAACGCAAACAATAAAACAAAACTTACGCGCTCGAGCTGCTCCAAGCACAACATAAACGAAAGGCACCTACAGATGATGCGTGAGATGCGCGAAGGCGGGAAAATTGAATAGTGAGGAAGAGGAAAGCAAGAGCGTGAGGGGGTGAGTACAGCGTGTTACGTGGGAGGGGCGGCAGAAGGCTACTATCATTCTACGACATTTGCAGCGAAGCACGCAGATCCACGGAATTTTTTTCGTGCCCCATGTTCTAGTCGTCTGAATGGTTTCCTGAAGTTCATTTTACAACGCAGCAGCCATTCTTCTTGGTGTTCAAATCACTCTCAACACAGGGACGAAAACAAGAAAGAGATGACGCGGCTCCAACTCGCTAACTGGTTCTGCGCCAGCCATTCTTCACCTGCGGAACACACGGCCCTCCTGAACTCGGGGAACAGCCTGCGACGCAGCGTCGCTCGTCTGGCGCGAACTGGTTCTTCGCCAGCCATTCTTCCCCTGCGGAAAACACGCCCCACCTGAAGTCGGGGAACAGCCTGCGACGCAGCGTCGCTCGTCTGGCGAGCGCGACAGCCGCGGGGGTTAGGGGGTGCCAGCAAGAAGCAACGTGAGCTTTTTTTAAGCCCAAGCTCCTTTGTTTTGCCTGGCGCTGAAGAACCACGTTGCTCTCCCTTTTTTTTTTTTTACATTCTTTGACTACAACTCGTCGGAACTCCCCACAACATAGCGCTATACTCGGTTACAACTCAAGAACGGCACCACCTCATGTAGTGTATCACTCCGCCAAAGCGCCGGACCCGTGACGTCAGTGCGCGCGCGTTTTGAAAGGGGTTTGCCATGAATGCGTGATATCGTCTGCCTTGTCTCACGAAGTTTCTTTGTCGTCAGTAGAGTCGTTTATAAGCATATTAAGTCCAAAAAATCACGGGAACGGCTGACGCCATGTTCAAAATATTCCCAGTAACGCCCTACTTGCGCCGCGCGGAGAAACATCCGGCTACGGTGATAAGGCACAGCGGCAACTTCCGGTTAACTTCAAGGCTGTCGAGGGGACGAAAAGAAGATTAGAATGCTGGTGGACGAAAAGCAGAGAGGGGAATATTGCCTAGGACAGTTACCACTTGTAACAGAAAAAAAAAAAGTATTTTGTGCCTAATAATTAAGCTTTTTGTGCCTGCCCTAAGCAGCGCTAGTATTGAACCAAAAGTGTAAAACATAGGTATATTAGTCTTTTTTGGTAAGATGACATGTCATCACCCCGATACAAAGGGGAAACCAATAGAAATCATCATCATCATCATCATCGGTGCCGTTCTTAAGTTGTCACCGAGTATAGCGCTTTCGGCGTGGAAGCCGTAGCCGCTACAGCACCTTTCCTTTCCCTCTCTCACTGCTCCTTCTCACATAGAGGGTTGCCCAATTATTTTGAGGGGCTGGGATTCCGAGTCCGGACTGTTCGCGGGGCTTTTTTAGTCCTTAAACGCGCCGACATGAAAGGATCTGTGCCGACTTCGCGGAGGAAATGAAGTCGCGCAAATATAAAGAGCGCGAACGCATCTACCCGCTCCCACAGCGGCGACAAAAATAAGCCCAGCGCCGCTAAGAATGGGCGCGGCGGAAGCGTTAGCGACACGAAAAAGAAAATCGCAAGCGCCACCACTCCCCTCGCGAAGTCCGAGTTTGAAAATAAGCGCTCCGGGATGGGCGCTTTGTTTTTTACGTACGGGCATGTAACCACCTGCCCCGGCGGACAACCAATGGACGGCAGGGGGCATAGGTGTTGCTTTGAGACTCATCGGCGCTGCAGACAGAGTCGGCATCTACCGATTCTGCCCTCTCCTAAGCTTTGCAGGTTATGCAAGTTGTCCATGCCAACCCCCCGCCCCCCCCCCACCCCCCCCCCCCCCCGGGCCACCACCACCATCATCATGACGACCACCACAAAAAGCATCATGCAGTTGTCAATACTATACTCGGTTACAACTTAACAACGGCAACGTAAGTTGCCGCCGGCTGTTCCTCGTCACCGCAGCCGGATGTTACTCTGCCCGGCGCAAGTAGGTCGTTACTTGAAATAGTTTAAACATGGCACGGGCTGCTCTAGTGATTTTTTGGATTTTATATACTCATAAACTACTGCAGCGATGGCAAACAAACTACGTGAAAAAGGGCAGACGACATCACGCATTCATAGCGGTGTCCTTTCAAAATGCGCGCGTCCGCTTACATCCGGGTCCGTCGCTTAGGCGGACTGATACCATGCATGAGCTATTGCCGTTCTTAACTTGTTCCCGAGTATACTCGTCTTACGTCCTTCCTGTTCCTAGCCGTATCATTTAGGACCTTTATGATTACCAGGTTTGCCTTGCGCCATTAAAATCCAGATATCATCATTACCAGGTTTGCGCGGTTTTTTTTTTTTTTCGAAATGCAAAAACGCCCGTGTGTACGGGATTTCGGCGCACGTTAAAGATCCCAAGGTGGTCAAAATTAATCCGGAGCCCTCCACTACGGCGCGCCTCATCGCCTGCATCGCGTCGGCGCGTTAAACCTCACAATCAATCAATCAGCGTCGCACGCCGCACTTAGCATTCGTACGACTTGGCAAGGTATACGACAACACCGCAAACGGGGTACACAATACGCGAATGCCACGTGGGTTCCGACCATGGGTTTCCCCCGCCGAGGGGAGTGACCCTTTTCGTCCTCCTCCAGTATCGATCGGATTTCGTCTGGCACCGTCCAGACGGCAACGCATCACTCTCCCGCTCAAGGGAAGGGGTGTAGGTGGGTAGATCCAACACCACCTAGTCTAGGTGGTGTTGGTAGATCCCCAACAAAGACACGCGACTCGGCTCCTCTGCACGGTCGTCCGCCCCCTCGGAGGGAAAAGGTGGGGAAGAGGGCTTCCAGGTGGGGAGAAAAAAGCACATCCACAGTCTTTTAACCTGCTTTCTGGCGCCTTTTCTTGCTTCTTTTTATATATACATTGCTCCCTTCTGTCGCAGGGGATGCATCACTGGCTGAATAAGTATATATATGCGCTGCCTGCTTTCGTAGACGTCATGTTCTTGCGGAGCGGTCACTTTTTCTTTTTTTACGCTGCGTAATACGCCATTCCTTTCGCACATTTCCTTTTTCTCTTCTGATCGTCTGGCGGACGCATGCTCGGTAGCTTTTGCTCCGTCTCTTCCATTCGCGGCTGACTTTATGTGATGTGCATGAAGAATTCTTTGTTCCTTTGGTTTCGAGTTGTTCCGCTTATTGTTTTTTGGTGTGTGTGCGCGCGTGGGCGTGTGTGTGTTCGTTCTGTCTGCGTGAGCGCCAGACGGTTTTCTTTCCTGCGTGCCTCCCGTTTTTTTTTTTTATCGTCTGCTTTCTTATTTTATCGTCTGCGCTACAGTCCGGTCGTCTGCACGTCGCTTCCCTGCCGCCTCCTGTCTTGTTGCACAACGCGCGAACCTCGGAGCGCTCGGAGGGTGCATGTGTTTGGGCACGGCTCGTGTGGCCTGCCGCGGTTCGACCGGGTTCTGGTTGGCATAACCCCTTCCTTTGCTTTGCTGCACCGGTCCTTCGGGAAACTAATAAAAAGTGTCCACGTTTAATAGTAACAGTGCAACACACCTCTCGAAGCGGGCATCTCTTTTTGTATTTAACGTTTCCTCACGTGCGGCAGCCTTGAAGATCGCCGATATGCCATCAATCTGATTGATCCGGCTGTCAGCTGGCGTTGCCAAACGGGGATACGGCAATGGTCGGTGGCGACGTGGCTCCGGAAGCCGGTAGTTGGACCTGAGCGCCGGATGTCTCGGGTGATTCATAAACCTTACGTCTACTTACACGAACACGGCGGAAATCTCGATGGTTATTAACACTGAGGAGTTCGGAGGTCCATTAGCGAGTACCTGAGTGCAGGGCCCTCTTCGAGAGCCGAGGATTTAAGCTTATCCAGAGATACGCTGACTTTCTTTCATTCTGACTTCACGAGGTTATACTTTATGACACGGCAATGTGAGTCTATACTCGGTGACAACTTAAGAATGACAAGTTAAGCAAAAACGCCAGATTTCGGCTCACGTTAAAGATCCCCAGGTGGTCAAAATTAATCCGGAGCCCTCCACTACGGCGCGCCTCATCGCCTGCGTTGCGTCGGCGCGTTAAACCCTACAATCAATCAATCAACTTAAGAATGGCACCGGAAGTTGCCGCTGTGCCTTATCACCGTAGCCGGATGTTTCTTCGCGCGGCACAAGTAGGGCGTTACTGGGAATATTTTGAACATGGCGTGAGCCGTTCCCGTGATTCTTTGGACTTAGTATGCTTATAAACGACGTGAGACAAGGCAGACGATATTGCGCATTCATAGCAAACCCCTTTCAAAACGCGCGCGCACTGACGTCACGGGTCCGGCGCTTTGGCGGAGTGATACACTATATGAGGTGGTGTCGTTCTTGAGTTGTAACCGAGTATATATTAATGAGAAAGCATCTTAATTCATGTTAGCCTTTACTGTGGAAGTTAAGTAATGAAATTCGTCTTACCTTACTCGGCTTCAAATTGTATACGCCGGGGCGAAGCATGAAACGTATTCTTCCTGGCTGGCGGAGAGTTGTATATTCGGTACTTGCAGTGTTCATTAAAAGTCGCTGGGTACCTTTAATAATGACAGTTTTTACATGGCGATGTTATTGTGAGATCGACAAATGAAAGCCTTTAAAATTTGATGCTACGAATGCGATCTTAGTATCACTTTATATTAGGAGAAATCCAAATCGAATCTATCCCACTCTTATCATATGCGGTAAAAGTAAATATTACTCATGAACAAAAAAGCAATTGTCGGAATTCAGGCACTGATGTCGTTACAGTCATTCTTGAGAATGGCAGTACAAGACGGCTTTCGAATCGTACGTAAGTGTAACTTCGTAGTAGTAATAAAAAATTAAAGACGCAGTCAACAGATAATAAAAACATTTACTTGAACTTTCAGGGCCAAACGCGGCTGTCTTGTTCACAATTCCTGTTCACCAGATTTTAAACCATGCACCCGTGCTCAACTTCGAACAATTGAGTGACTCTCTCAATTACCCGCGTCGGATACCGTGAAAGTAGTGATGTGTCGGTGGTGTCCTAAACATGCGTTGACAAAATCCAGGGGAGTCAT
>NW_027526445.1:168855400-168885400 GCF_048455015.1 Haemaphysalis longicornis
TCAATCAATCAATCAATCAATCAATCAATCAATCAATCAATCAATCAATCAATCAATCAATCAATCAATCAATCAATTCTCCGGCCTTGCACCCCCAGTGCAAGCTGCGCCATTATTTTTTTCGAAAAGTAATTCAACACATAATGAATTACTTCTCCTATAAATATAAGCGTGGAAGAATTCTATTACATTACTAAATTAACCTACTAAAAATATGAATTAATAGCGTTACCCGTTGCCGCGTTAGGTAATAAAATTACTCTAGTCTTATTACAGCAGCTTGATCACTACCATGTATGATTGCGATGATGATGACGATGATGACTACAGCGATACACGTCCGTGTTACTTTACACCGTTTGGCTAATTCGAGTGGTAAACACAGTTCACTAATAGCCACAAGAGCGGCCACTCCATACGAGCACGACTCTGCTTCCCCATTGCCGACGGGCATACTCCATGGGTCATCGCAGTGCGTGCACAAAACACTGCAGTAGAACGGAAAGTTGGGCTAGTTGGTATGTGTTCATTGGTGGAAAACAAAAGCACTGAAAAAACAGGAACGACTTGTGTCTAGGTCTACGTCTTCCTTCGTCCCTGTTTCTTTAGGTTTTTTTTTATATAAGTGCCCCAACAGGAGGCAAACGAGGGAGTTGGCGAGCCTTTAGACAGCCACCTCCAATCCTGCCCCGTGCCGAAGAAAATCCCGTCCCTTTCCTCTCCCAGCATGCCTGCGTGCGCCCGCAGTCCCATTTAAGGATTAGGAACACTCCCCAGATAAGAAAGTCATGGTGAACGTGTTGGCCATTCAAAGGCTTCTCTGTAACTGGGGCTGGCGTATACGTAAAGTACGACCTTCAGGATGTGCCATCTCGTTAATGGTAGTGAGCACACTGTGGGGAGACCCGAGTCCTTTGAGTAGAGTGACGTAGGCATCACTTACAAGGCCTTCTTATCCATTACGTGTTGGAATTCCCGGCAAAGACTCAAAGGTGAAAGGATATGCCCCCTGTGCGTAAACCTGCAGCCCAAGTCAAGGCGAGGAAAAATGGTTCCACCTGCTCCTTCAGTGGACAACCTTGTTTCAGTATAGATCGCATTCGACCAGGTGCGAAAAGCAATTTTTGTGTCTCTTAAGGTTCTCGTGCATACCACAGATGACAATTTTACGGCTTGTTCGCATTGATTGCCCTGATTGTCCGGGTCGTCCACCTAATCAGTCGTACTCGCCCCTGACTTAGACGTTGCAGTGGTCTACAAGCTGGTAGCCGGTATACACGCGGATAGTGACGGAAAATTAAGGAAACTCAGTTGCACCCAACGCCTTGTGTTGGTTAAAGTTCAACCATATTTTCACTGCAAAATCCCCCTTTACGAGCGCTCTCAAAAATAATTCCTAATAATATTGAAATTATATTAAGAAAATAAGAATTGCGGCTTGCTGCACTCTGATCAACACTCCATCCGTGGTATGAGATACCCAAAAATGTAAGGCAAATGAAACGAGGCGAAAAAACCATAGTTTATTTTTTTTCCTTTTTAATATTGATATCATAATACAAACACAAGACATTGATGTCGGTGCGGTGTTTAGGGGTTTGTTCCTAAGCTATGCAGCCACCGAAGTTTTGCACATACATGCATACATACATACATACATACATACATACATACATACATACATACATACATACATACATACATACATACATACATACATACATACATACATACATACATACATACATGCACGTACCCGTCGCGGTGGTTCAGTAACTAAGGCGTTGCGCTGCTGAGCCCAAGGGCGCAGGTTTCAATCCTGGCCATGGAGACTTTTCTGATGTGGTTGAAAACCAAAACCGCCCGTGTGTCCAGATTCCGGCGTACATTGAATATCCCCATGTGGCCAACACTAATCCGGACCCCACCCCTAAGGCGCGCCTCATAGCTATAGGCGTAGCTTCAAAGCGTTAAATTCCACAATCAATCAATCAATCAATCAGTCAATCAATCAATCAATCAATCAATCAATAAATAAATAAATAAATAAATAAATAAATAAATAAATAAATAAATAAATAAATAAATAAATAAATAAATCGTTTTCAGCAAAGCAGTTTCGTATGGCTTCGCAGATAATTCCCAAGGCCGGGCAGGCACGCGTGTGGTCTGCGACTGCGACACCAGAGTTAAATGAAGATCTCGGTTGTCGGCGCCGCAAGAAAACCAAAACCGAAAACAAAACTCTTTCCAGACAGTGACGCGCTCGTGTTCCAAACGCGAGCGCTAACAGCGCGCGCGCGTTTGTAGGCGTGCCACAAGGTCGCGCGCTTGGATATGTCCCTTTCCAGCAGGCCCGGCTCATGTGTTCGACATGTGGTGACGCGAACAGTGTGGCCGCTCTCGGTCCTCTGTCTTTGGTCGCTCCGACTAGACTGCACGCCTCGGCTCCGTCCTTCGAGGCAGACTCCCTCCTCTCATACAGTGTACCCAATTCTAGTACACTGTACCTCTCATCTTCCCGTCCTTTCTCAATTACTTTCCCCGCGATTACCTTTGGGACGCGTCGCGTCATCTAGCGGCGCGTACTAAAACCCCCCAAAAGGCGCTCTCCCAACAGATGGCGTGCGAGAAGGAGCGGAAAGTCATCATCATCATCATCTAAATTTTACCACTAGCGGACGCCTTTGGTGGCACAATGACGTCAGCGGTAGAGTGTAATGACCTTTGGGCACGCTGGCTTTTGATGCACGTGGGATGCATGGATACGCTGCCGTATACTTGTGCCGGCGCAGTACAGTGCCCGTCACCGTCGACTACGGGAACCTTGACGCGTTCCACGCTTAAAAACGAAGCTCAAGCGTCCTCCGATTCTTAGGATACGCATACCTGTATGGATAAACTTGGATTTCGCCCTTCACACGTGCGCGCGCGCACACACACGGCGCATCACCGCGTCGGAAGCGACAGTTAACTGAATTATGTTGCCTTTCGCGTTTTTAACTGTAAAAGAGGAGGGACGCGGGAAAGTGGGTACATAATGCTTAAACAGAAAAACAGCGCGTAAAACAGGACAGAAAGGGAGACTAGACACACGCAGCGCGGTGCTAGTCTCCCGTATTTTGTTGTTGTTTTTTTTTTTTTGTGCAGGGAATTTCTGCAAACACTGAGTAAACTTGAGGAGCGTAAATAAATGCGGCACGCTTTGCTTCATCGACGTCAGTACATTCTGCGCGTGAAGCTTTAAGCAGGAATTTTGATTTTGCTTGTCGCGCTCGTGCGAACGCTTATACCCACGCAACTGCGACGCAGCGCCTTGTAATGTGGAAGTTTTTCTTCAGTTGTCGCACACTCGGTTTTGTTTACAGGGGTTTCTTGGGCATGCGTGACTGGCACTAGTGCTGCTTGACAAAGAAAACAAAAGAAAAAAAAAACATGAAAACTTAAAGCTCCTTTCTCAAAAGAAAGATGGTTCAAACGCGAAGCTTTCTCCCATACAACCTGAGTCCGAGTCAGAGTCCAAATTCCAAGCAGCTTCGGCCGCGTGGGAGAGAGAGAGAGAATAAACGTTTATTGAGATCAAGAGATAGGCTTGTACTGAAGCTTCAAGGAGGCGTCCTTAGTCCACAATGCCTTAAGCCGGAATAGCGCAGTCTGATAAACTTCGGCTTCATAACGGCAGAAACCCAGGTGCGATTCCGACCTCGAGAAGAGATTTTTTTAGGGGCGAAGAACCTTAGGGGTTTGGGCTGTTGCCGTCTCATGTTGTCGTCGTAACCATCGTCTCATGTAGTCAGGTAGTAAGACACCGGCACACTCTTTTTCGCCTCGCGCCTGAACGCTTCGTTACGCGTACTAAAAAAAAACAGCGGTACACTCGGTTGCGCGTCGTTCAAGAAGGCTTCGTGCTTCAAAGACACTAGACTTTTACAGCAAAGCTATATACCTCTACCCTCCAACGGTTTCATCTCCGTTTGCAAAAACGCCAAGGCACCAAGAATACACTTATACAATGCATGCTTCGCCCCTTTCCAGGTTTCACGTTAGTGGAGATGGCCCGGGATTTTTTTTTTTTTTTTGAGGCGCTTGATGTGTCTTCGGTTATCATCACCATCGTTTGCAGAAACCAATCGTGTTTACTTCGCTTTCCTGCAGTGCGCATTGGCACGACATCGAGCATCACCAGTAAAGGATGTGCCGTTGGGTTGCACTCATCCTCCGAAATCGGTCGCTCCGCTGACCTTGGTCGCCTAAACAACACGACGGCGCCCGTGTACGTCGACGGTTTGTTTACGGAGATTCCAAGTTCAACGCCCGCCCGGGGCAACACACGCACAACAACGCGCCGTGAGGCGCACAGCGAACGGCGGCTTCCCGCCATACATTGTACTCGCATCTGCCTTCTAAGCCGCGTAGAAAAATGTGCTAGGTACTGCACAACGAAAAACGAGTAGCGTCTAAACAACAATATCGCGCCGTTGACGCGGAAAAACCCGTTTTATTGCCCAATAAATCAGGCCCGGCGCGTGCTCTATTCCGCCTTCCCCACCAAACAGCGCCATATTATCCCCCCCCCCCCCCCCACCTTCCGTACCCCCCGCGGAGTGGTCACATCGGGGTCTGAAAGGTGGGAAAGAAAGATGGGGTGCCGAGTTCAACGTTCAGAGTTACAATCTCCGAGACGGGGAGGCCGGGTGGACGACCTGTTCACAATTGTGACATCTGTAGCTGTTTGATCGACAAAAAATTTGGACCCAAGACTCCTAGCATTCATGAATGAGACGTCTTCGCCGCAGTTCCTTCCAACCATGCAGCCTGGCGAGGTTCTCCTAATCTGTGTGCTTTTTTTGTGGCCGGTAGAGCCAATTCCTGTGCTTTGTTTTTTGCTGTGTTTGGAGCTGTTCTTAAGGCAGATAACAATAAAAGCTCGCACGATTCATACAAAATTCCAAACACGGTTTATGCCCTGAGCTGATAGGCAGGACTTAAGCGTTAACTCAAATACCTCTGCGTTTGAAGAATGCTCAGCTGTAAAGTCACAGATCTTCAAAAAAATGGTGACTGGTAAAAGGCACTTACACTCTTAACAAAAAAGCTCGTAAAAGGGTAGTAACGGCTGTATTTACTAACTCCTTACGGAGTTTACTACCCACCAATACGGTACGTAGGTTCTTCCAATAAGTGTGGAACCGTTACTAGTCTAGACCGTGCACTTGGTAACTGCTGCTCGTTTGCTACTAACATTCACTGAAGTAACAAATTCTATGAAATATTGAACATAATAAGTACATCACACACGGGGGTAGAGTATGCACACGTATTGATTTTTATCATCCTTTCTTAATGGTAGTGACTATGGCTTTGTGACTACTAAATGAAACTTGAAATGTCTACAGTTTTATCCTCGCAGAGAAACGTGAGGCTTTCTGTATGCCCCCGTATACCTCGAAGCCTATGTATTGACAGCAGACGGGCATTATTCACAACCTCACTGTGGACTAAGTAGGAATTCCGTCAGCGCACACCAAGTGTTTTCAGGACTCATTTGTGCCAAATAATTCTGTATGTCGGAATCGTCTTCCTTATGATATTGTTGGTATACAAGATGCTGTTCATTTAAAGTTGCGGTCACTAATTTTATTTGTACCCGTCGCGGTGGCTCAGTGGCTAAGGCGTTGCGCTGCTGAGCACGAGGCCACGGGTTCGATTCCCGGCCACGGCGGTCGCTTTTCGGATGGAGGCGAAAAGCAAAAATGCCCGCGTGTAAGGGATTTCGGCGCACGTTAAAGATCCCCAGGTGGTCAAAATTAATCCGGAGCCCTCCAATACGGCGCGCCTGTTCTCCTGCGTTGCGTCGACGCGTTAAACCCTACAATCAACCAATCAATCAATCAATCAATCGATCAATCAATCAATCAATCAATCAATCAATCAATCAATCAATCAATCAATCAATCAATCAACCACTAATTTTATTTGTGTGTAGCCTTTAGTTCAACCGTGTATCAAGTGATGCTAATTGATTACAATTTTTCTGTTGTATATTTTGATTTGAATGCAGTACAGCCTCCCAGCGACAAGCGATCGGAATGTCAGCGCCTTATCACGGTGTTCACCGGCGAAATAGGCGAGGGTACGCGCACGCGCATGGGACTCTCTGCTGTGGGAGCGTCGTCTACTCCGCTGTTCTTCTCAGGGCAACACATCCCCTGTTTTTCTTATCTTGCAAGGCCGTTTCGCTGCCGCCGAAGGTAGCTAAGCAGCGTAGGGCACAAAGCCATTCATATGCAGGGGCAGGAGGTGTACCACTCTCAAGGAAACAGCGTAGCAGACGACACTCATGCCCTATGCGCGTGCGCGTACTCTCGCCTGTTTCGCTGCTGAACACCGTGATAAGGTGCTGACATGCCGGTCGGTCGTCGCTCCCGCTATATTATTAAAAATTCGGGCAGCTTTACATGTATGTACCCACTCCCCCCTGTATTGCCCTCGGGCTTTGAGGGTAATTTAATAAATAAATAAACAAATAAATAAATAAATAAACTTTTGCAAGCCAATCAAACAAACCTGTAACCATCTATTTGTCTTAGCGGCCCACTGGATATAATGCTTGTAGGGAAACTCAGCCCCACCTGATGGAACGCGTTTTCCCTACACGGCAATTTTTGGCATGCCGGCTCCCATTGTCGCCGGATGCGATGGACAGGTCGCTATCTATAAAGCCGGCCGTGTTCAGGACGGTAAATACCGCGAGGCAGAAAAACGCAAGGTATTGGCGTGGCCCGAATCCCGCTGGCAACATCCGACCATTCAACGGGTAAGCGGATAGGCGTACTTTCATTTGTCTGTTGGAACACACCATGCTGAACTCAACGGTGGCGTCGCCATAGATTGTCCATCTGTAATCATCCGAAAGCTAGCACAAGCTGCCACTCAACAGAACCATTGAAGAACTATCAACCTAAGTGCAAGGCGCCGGGGCTTCCAAGGGTTCTCCTTGACCTAGAAGATTGCGGATATTACTCGCACCTATAATTAGGGACTGTGAAACGAGAATCATCTGGCGTGTGTAGACGAAAAGGGTCTCGTCCACCTCTTGCAGCCGTAAAATGCTTGAGGCCTTCCTGTTCGCCACATGCATTAAACGTGTGGTATCCACTCCGACCGTTCAAACAAGGAATTCAAGGAGGACAAAGCTGAGGGCAAAACAAGGGCTTCGCTAGGTATCAACAATTCTACCAGGCGCACATTTACAGCACTCAAGAGACACGTATAGTACCTAACGAGAAGCGAACGTTTAGGTCTAGCTCGGTTTCGTGCAACGTTTTATTGCGTAGCACCTAATCACCCGCTCCTCTGGTTTCACGGCGACCTCGAACTTCAATGTAAAAAGCCTAGGCGCCTAGATCCGAAAAATTGTTGCTAAAAGCTTTGGCGACATCTTGAGATGGTGAATGGCGATGGGTGGAACGAAATTTCAGCTGTTTCGGCAGTTTCGGTTTCGTATCCGATTCTAACGCGCATGCGATTTTTCGGCCCATTTTTGCGGAAAAAAGGTGCGCGTTAGATTCGGGTAAGTACGGTAACCGAGCGAGAGAGGAGAAATGCGATAGAACGAACAGGAAAGCGGGGGAGGGAAGCATGGCGAAAGTGTGAGGGGGAGGCCGATTTGCTGAGACAGCGCGAGACGTTCTCCGCGACGGCTCTGTGCTACCACTGCCAGATAACCGAGAGGACGAAGTAGCCACTGAAGATAGAGCGAGCAGGAAAACGGGGGATTAAAGGATAGCGAAAGGCTCGAGAAATGGTACCCCGCGTCAAGGCGCTACGAGACAACGCCAGGGTCTTTCCGGTGCATTCATGCGTTCGATGATGCAGCGGTCACTTTGTGAGACACTGCAGGTATGCGCAGTCACCCCGAAGGCTGCAGTTGGCCCTGCACACAAATTTTTCATTGGGAAGTATCGTAACCGGTGGCCATTTTTTAACGCGAAAGTGTTTTATGATGGATGCACCAATATTTCACTGACGTCATATCCGTCACGGAAATGACGCTAGTACACCCTTGGCGAAGCGACCCGCCAGCAGGACGTCGCTCGCCAAGCACAGTCACAAGACAGCCGCCGACCCGCAAACCATGCTCAGATGCAGACTTCGCTGCACATTTCACTTTCGTGTTCTACCGATTTCACAGAGGAATCAACCACAGTTTATTCTAAATCAATTTTTGCACGGCATTGAGATGCGTGTGTCCCCGTGGTTGGTTCCCAAAGTGGCTACGACGTAGTGTCTCCAGTTCTCTTCCTTTTGCTCTCATATAATGTAAATCCGAAAATGGCACGCATAACAAATCTCCGGACTGTAACGGTGACAGCGTTCAGGCAAGCAAGCAATTTCTCAAAACCAGACTGGGGCTTTTGACTCGTACAAGCTTATGGAAGGGTTAGGATGCGGGGCTGGCCCCCACTCATGCACGCGAGAGTGGACGTCGGCTGGAAAGCAGATTAAAGCACGCGTGGGAGGGTATCCCGAAATGGTCTCTTTGTAGTCGACCCTTCTCTCGCTCTCATTTACTGCAACTCACAATGGACACTCGAAAATTGCGGACCAGTGACCGGACGTTCAACCCTTTGAGCCTTCCCGCTCTTCGAGCGTCTACACGGGCAGCGGGGTCCAGCCGCGTGGCCGGTGGCCGGATTGACCGGGCGCCTCAACCCTTTCGTTGACGCATTCGCAGTGGTTTCGGCAGATGGACAGTGTGTGCGTTTGAAGAGCCGTCGTTGACCACCAGCGAGTGCCGTTAAAACGCGAGGTCCCTTTTGTCTGCGCCCGTCCCCGGTGCCCCGCCGTCCCACCAATTCATTTTCCCTTCGATTATTGCTCTACGGTGAGAGGGAAAGAGGGTACGCAGTAAATGTACCAACAAGGGCTGTAAGGCTGCGTGAAGATAACGGCAAAATACGTTATTCGTTCGGCAGCAGTGACATAGAGCATGCACAAACACAGTGGCGACAAAATAAGGAACAAGCGCAATGTGGGAATTCGTTTGACTACATCAGTTTCTCGATACAGGATATCAGTTAATATTCACCGTTGGCCGATGTCTTGGCATGCAACGAGTAGCTGTCTTACGTCTTCTACTGGTAGTATTGTGATGCGTGTGTTCTTTGGACATACCGTTTGAACTAATTCATGAACGGGCTTGCGTTTACCGACAGGTGTAATAATACTACTGTTCCGATTTATCCTTTCTCTATTCAAACCTTCCTACACTTTCCAACCTTCCATGGCAAGAATAAGTTGCGTCTGTTCTGGTTAGTAGTTACTACCTTGTAATTATTTTGGGTTCTCCTCGCTGTGCCAACTTAGTTAACGGGTTATTCGACCAAGGTAGAAACAGCGTACATTGTATATATGCGAACGTAGAAATATTGTTCTGGCTTCTGTCATTCCATTTCGCGTGAGCTATATGCAAAGCATAATCCTATAATGCGGAAAAAAAACTCTTCGGAATAACAAAAGCACAACTTAGCGAATGGCCCGTATGTTCCTTTTACTCTGTGTGCCGAACAAACACACACAAGAAAACGGGTTGCGTTGCAGTTTGGGTTTGGGTGAATTCATTTCATCCTGGTGCAGTTACGGTTCGACTAAACCACGTTTCGAACCGGTTCGCAAACCGGTTCGGAACGTGGTTTAGTCGAACCGTAACTCAGGGAAGGTAGAACTAATTTGGAGCAGCTTCACGCTTGTGTCGCGAAGACTGGGCATACAGCGAAGCAGCTGGTTCGGCTGAGTTTATGCGTGGTAATGCTTGGAGGCCCGGCGAGTTTTATGCATGCAGTGATGTGATTGGGTCGACTCATTTTGGAGCAGCTTTTGGAGCAGGCAAACGTAGGTTTTGGAGCAGCAAAATCGGTTTTTGGAGCAGCCAGAACGAGCATTAAGATTTGGGAAATATTGCTAGAAGGGGAGCAAAACAACCGAGAGGAGCCCCAAAAGCACCATTCTGGCCACACAAAAATGTTGAAACAAGTAAAATGCCTTCGGTGCAGACGAGTTTCTGCCACACAGATGTCTCTTAGCAGTGACTATGAAATGCCTCAAGACAAGCACCGAAAGAGTTCATGCGAGTGTGTACATGAATTCACTGCATGAGCCAACAGATCATGAAAGAACTTGAAGTTTTATTTTAAAAATGACTATCGGGGTAGCATTCCAATCGGTAGGCTACAGAACGTTTCCTAAAACCATAATGAACGGAACACAGTGATCCACGACCGAATGTACTGAGTGCATTTTATGTAAAAGCTTCTAGCCCCAGCCTAAATGTCTGTTTCTCTCCGGGTTCCCAAGACGAAATCGTATGCTACATGTCCTCTACGACTTCTACGCTCGCTCTCCAATTTGCAGGGGACTAGGTGTGCAACAACAGCAACTCTCTCGCTTTTTTGAGCGGTAAGACTCTGTCTTCATGAAGCGCCCACCCAGCTTGTGAAAGAGGGCCACCTATGATGATCATTGAGTAGGTGGACCAACCGCTAACTTATTTGAAACAAAGACAAAAAAAAATCTGTGAAACCGTCGACCACATTCTTCACGAAGAGTAGGTTTGCAAAGAAAGTTTTATCATAAAATGATTTCCTGAAGCGCTCCTGTAGCGTTCCTCCTGAACGACATGTTGAGTCAGGCAAGATCCCTTTCTTCGAAGCTCAAAGCTGTTCAATGAAGCGGCTTACAGCCGGTCCCAAATTAACGCATCTTGAACTTTCGTCCCTTTTCCCTTTCCGCTAGCTACCCTTGCATACCCTCCCCATCTCGACCCCTCTGAGTTAGTCACGTGAACGCCTGCCAAGCTTTCATTAGCATCATCATCATCACCAGCATATCTACGCCCACTGCAGGGCAAAGGCCTCTCCCATTAATCTCCAATGATCCCGGTCCTGTGCTAACTCGCCAAGCTTTATTGCAATACAGATAGTAAAGCGCGAACCGCGTGGCGCGTTTTTACACGTGATTCGTGCGCGTCGGCATTCCGAGTGCGATATTTTCACGCCCGCATCGACGATATCGCGCCCGCGGCACCTTCTACCTTGGTCAGAAACTGACGCACGATAAGCGCGACAGTGGGAGGAGCTTGCCGACTTGCCCCAATGGGGAAGCGCGCGCCTCATGGCGGCAATTTCGAAGCGCTCGAGACAGCCAGCTGGCTCAGAGATTTTTAGGCTTAACACCCGGGCAGATATTGCATGGGCGCTTCCACTAGCATCGCGGATGACAATTTATAGTACCGTTTTCGCCCCCATTAGTTGCTCCTTCACCACACAAGCAACGTCGTGTGTGCCTTGAGCAGCATTTTAGAGAGCGGTTAGAAGCAGTCGCTCGAGATCCCCACACCACTTCGCGGCCGAAGCCGCCGACATGCTACCGCCGGCGGCCGCGCCGCGCGCAGCGTGCGGGTGTTCCGCGGTAGCGTCAGCGCGTTTTCGCGAGCAGAAAACACTCCAAGATTCCCTCCTCTTCAACGCTCGTGGCGTAAAGAGCACGCTCCATCGAGGAAGCCCGGCGAAACGAAGCTTCGGCGCAAGATTGGCGCAGATTGCTTGAAATCAGAGTCCTTGTAGCAGGATGTAGCAGGATTTCCGTCTCGGGGTAGTTCGGCGCAATTGGTGCAGCTATCACCTCACTGTGCATGGTTACGCTTCAAGGCTCTTTCAAGTTTTCTGCGTGGCGTCGTCGTTAGCCCCCCAAAGAGCGATGAACTCTCGGTCATTAAAGCACTACATGGTAGGAACAGAAACGTGCGTCCTGTGTCGAAGCTGTTCGTCCTTGAGCATCTGTCGCGCGTCAGGCGTCCCAGTTGGATGCCGCATGACGTTCCCGGGGTCAGCCGACCGGCGCAAGGGGTCACGGGGTCATACAGCGGTGCTGCGGGCGAATATGCACCCCGCTCGAACAGCGCTACGCCGAGTGAGAGGGCGGACGGGGTAAGTGTTTTCGGGAAACGATGGGAGCCATCTGCCTTCGGTATAGCGTAGGGGGTGGCGAAATAGACGTGAGCTTCCACGCTCAGACTAGGATTATTTGGTCGGGTTTGAGGCCCCCATTACAAAATCTCGCCTTAGTGAAAACAAGACAGTGGCTCCGAGGTCCGGTCTGAACCGCTTATGATTCAAGCCAGCACATTAGTCCAGCAACTTCAGTGAACCTTTCGGTGTGCGAAGAGCACGGGAGAAGAGATCTACTCGTTACTTATTTTTACAGCGAACTGTTGAGCAAATCATTGGTGTACGGTGCCCCCAGTTAAAAATGCCATGAAAATGCCTAGCGCTTGTGCACGCGTGCCTCGAGCGAACACTCGTGAAGCTTAGCATACCCACTTACTTAGAGAGATTGGTCAATATTGGCCAAACAAAACTCCAGCGTTCGCCGCGTGCCTCGTCAAGACAAGCCTACAAAGTTAGGGATATGGGCCAACATTGCTCAAAAAATATGGTGTAAAGGTCGTTGCGGCAGCGAAGAAGAAACGAATAGGCTGCAGTCGTTGACTTAATTAAACCGTCGTGATGGTCGTGAAGACTGCGCAAAGCTTCGCTACCTTCAAGTCTTACGCGTTAGTGTGAGCTTCCTGAATTTTTTTCCAGCGTCTTTTATGAGCCCTGACCTGTCTGATAACTTCCCGGGCGGCTCCTAGATAGTAGAAATTAAGCTGCAAAAACCCATAACTTCAGCTTTCTTTTCTTGTCAGTCTGGCAACACCGGATGCTTTGAATTTGCTCTACAATCAGCAGCCTTATTGCACTAAATTCAGTAATCATTTTGGTACCCGCCCTGGAGTGGTGTCAGTACATATTCCCTCTCCACAATGTCAACAAGTGCAATAATCGATTTACCGTACGTCCCTTCCTAAAGAAAACTGAGAGATCTCGAAAGTCAGAAGTGCGTTCAACCTTCGCGGAAAGTGCGCCCAATCGATCGTCAAACCTTGAAAGGCCCAAATCGCAGACGAGGAACGAACCCGTGCGACGATTTTTCGCGCACTAAGTAGCGCATCTATAATGTGTGTACGAAGATCCAAACGTGTTCTGATACGTGGCTTATGGGGTGCAGGTATGCTGTTGTACTCCTTATTCATGATCGTTGCGTGTACTGTCTTACCCGAAACAAGAGTCTCTGCTATGAGCGTTCCTTCGCGATTGTTAAGTGACCGTTTTGACACAATGGCAGCTCAGTTTCATGTACGCGCCATGTATCCAGAGATCTATCTTATCAGAGCTTTTCAGTCGGCCAACCGGTCTATGAAGAAATGCATTTATTTTTGACAAAACACCACCGGTCCGTTCTAAGAAAGAAAAACACTGTATAGCCTATCTGCGAACCAAATGGAAAGTTGGGTGAGTTGGTGTCGATGCATCTGGAAAACAGGCGCGGCAAAGACGTTGCCTAAGGACGAAATACACAGGACTATGGTGCGTCGTCCTGTGTATCTCGTCACCCGCCGTGGTGGCTCAGTGGCGATGGCGCTGTGCTGCTGAGCACAAGGTCGCTGGTTCGATTCCCGTCCGCGGCGGCCGCTTTTCTGATGGAGGCGAAAAGTAAAAACGACTGTGACTTCTCTGTAACTATCAGTCATATTGATATCTTGGAAAAATGAAAAAATTGGCCCCTAAGAGGCATATCCTCACACCCAGTTTTCTTTGCTTGTCATGATTTGTTAGTTCACTGTGGGGTTTCAAGTAATTCAAACAGAACAACTGTCTGCCTCATCTCTGACTACTTTCCAGGGCGATCACTCTATGGGGCGCCACCTGATTGTCAGCAGAAACGTTGACCACTCACTCACTCACAAAAAGGGGATTACACAAATCAGACGGGCATATTGCCGGTGTCCGCTCGAGACAGCTTCCGTGCAGTGGAAGCGAGTAAAACGAATTCCTGACAATTGCGATACTCCCCAACGCAAAATTTGTGCGCAGCGCGAACTGCAGTCTTCTCGCTCAAGGCGCATAGCTTCTGTGTCTCAGGAAGTGATCGCGTGTTTAGCGAACGCACGGCGGCGCGCACTTCTCTGCCGTTATCTCGCGGCGCATCGGCGCAACCGAGCATGTTTCGTAAATCGTGTTTGAACCTCCCGCGCAAATGTCACGTGGTTAGGATGAGCCGTGCAACGACGACCCGAAGGACCGATGAACGCGCGGCACGCAGAAATTGAAAGAACAAGAAGCTTGCTTCCATGGATGCGTGATTTTGCATTTCCTTTCTGCGGCGCCACTAGACGCCGAAGGCAGTTCCCACACACGTGTCCGACGCGGGCTCGGCCAATGCGCTCCCCCTCACACTTTCGGAGGAGCGTCTCCTGCCGCCTTGGGAAATGGCCATCCCCTTCGAATTTCGCGACCCTCCCCTCCTTCGTTTTCTTTCTGTCTTCGGTCCTCCCATCGTTAGCTCGGTTGCAACGCCGAGGCCATCGCCGCCGCGAAACCGCCGTAGCGGCGGCCAAAGTGCTGCGCAATTAAAGGGACCCTGCAACACTTTCAATAAACGCTTTCACTCTTCCCCTTCGTGTCTGGAACCACCGCGAAAGCTAAGTTACCGCCAGCACGGAGCGGGCCTGCGTGATTCGCTCCTCGTACCAGATACGCCTTCCATTTCTGCTTCGTTTTTGTGTCTTTTTTTAAAAAGTTGCTATTGAAAAGCGTTTATTGCTGCAACTGAAGGAAAACCGGCCAACAGCCGCTACACGGCCCTAGTGACGTAATTCAAGCCGCCGAAGAAAGACAAGACCGAGAAAGAGAGAAAAATCTTTTGAGCGAGCTTACAAGTTATCTGACGGGCAGAGCAGTAATTTTTGGCTGAGGTACTTTGCGACCCCCTCATCTAAGTGCTGAGTGTGATAGGTATCCCCGCCCTGCAAGCACTTAAGATTTCAAAAAAAGTTGAAAAAGTGTTGCAGGGTCCCTTAAAAGTCTGCTTGGTCGCGAGGTCAAGCTAGACGCCCGCGGCTCGAAAATGTCGCTTTACTTGAAGCTAGAATCAGGGCGAAAACGATGAGATGCTTTGTTTCCTTCAGAGGTCGCAAAAAAAAAATTGAAACGGCTCCCTCGTTCCTACAGTGTGCGCTACAGGATTGCCCGCATCAAGAATGAATCGGTTCCGCACTCTCTTTTTCAGAACGGGTTGACTGATGTTATGTGTGTAAGTCGTGTATTGATGCTGTTACGCGCTGGGGTAGTAAGTGTGGTCGACCCCTTTCACTCGTGCCGGGGTCACCTGGACTCACCCACGCGTGATTCCGGGAACCTCACTGACCCGTTTCTGAAAAAAGACGCTCCCCGAAAAATTCGCACCCACAAAAGACAGCTCCGGCTATTGAGGGGGTCGTTTGCTGACGCCGACTGCCCGTCTGCTACAAAAACCATTGAAGCACCGCCTGCTTTTGGGGAGGACGGCTGACCACTTTCGCCTTTGTGCTTGCCGGGCAATGTAAGCACCCTTTTTGACCCTCGCTAAACTGATGCGACTAAAAAAATCACGCTAGGAAGCTGTGAATTTAAAGCAACCCTTATCTGCGCGTGTCGTGGTTACAACAGTAAAGTTGACCCCTTGATAACGACGGAGCGCTGCACCTTGTTGCAGCCTTTGTTGCAAATTTAAATCATGCGAAAAAATGTTGGTGAACACACCGGTGAAATCTTTCGAATTTTTTTCTCTAATCTCCCCTTAAAAACTGCCATAGCTGCAGGCCATACTCTGCCGAGGACCCGCAAGCAGAGTTAACACATTACACTCACGATAAATGTTCTACTACGCCATTAATTCTTCCATCTCTTGCTTGACAAATAAAACGATTGTTATCCTTCAGCAGTGCGGGATTGTTTCGCCTGCGCACCGGCTGTGAACGTTATATAGACGTCCATGGTGACGCCATACCAATGAGGGCGTTGCGGGCTGTGTTTCAAGCCTCGCTTTATATTCTAGAGGACAACAGTTGATTCGGTGACTGTGGATGTTTTCGCAACTTCTTTCAAAGCATTCATTCACCACTCCAGCTCCTGTAAAAAGAATATCCAGATCAACAAAACGGACGGAAGTAGCTTGCGCACGGAGTTCACATCGGCTGGTCAAAATAAGTACGACTAAATCCCAGAAAAAGCGAGCCATACAGCTGCCGCTCTTTTTGAAGGCGAAAGGATTCGAGCGTGGGAGCGGCTTAGTCGCCAGGCGGTCCCCTTTTTTCGATTCTCTCGGGAAGACTCCTTTCGCATTGTCGTGTCCGGGCGTATAGGTCTTTTTTTCCATTTCTTAGCGGCAGCTTTCACTTTCCCGGCATAGAATTTGACCCCTGGTCAGCTGCGCCTACGCCATCCGTTTCGCTTTCCTGACACTATTCCCGCGGTGGGGCAATGGGGCAAAGCTTGCGCCCTTTTTTGCTGGGCCTTTTTTTATGTCTCGCTGGTCAAGCTGCCCTGCCATCCGTCTTCCCGCCCAGTTTTCTGCAGACGGTCGTCGTTGACCACTGCGTTAAAAGAACTGCCAGAAAAGCAGACCCTTTTGTAGCGTAAGCTACACTGGCCGAGGTTGAGCAGTTTCGCGTGGACCTTGAAGGGCCGTGCTGAGCAAGCGCAGAGGTGCATTGGATTGAATTCAATTGGATTGTATTGGCTAAAAATAACCAGCTGAACCCTAGCTCACGCTAGGTATATCCTGGCACAGCCGAGCTAAGCCACTGCACATTTTTTCACATCTCCGCTATGAAACCAAGACTTGTTGCTATGGAACGATCATGACGACGGCTTGAAGCGACAAAAGTTACGAAATAATGTATTGTTGTTTTTATTAAATTTCTTGGGCTACTTGAACCCAGAAATTTTGGTCTGCCTGTATGTCTGTCTGTCTGTCCGCCTGTCTGTCTGTGACTCGATTCAGCCACCCGGTCAAAGTAAAATTGATAATGCGCAATAGTCCTATATACTCACAGCCACATGTAAACGTCTAAGCCCGGTTTATATGTTCATACTTGTCAATATTGTTGAAGAACAACAAGACATTACGCATATGTAAGACAACAAAATAATACAGAAGTGATATTTGCAACGTTCCTTATAAAAAATTGTACATGTTTGATTTTGGCGAGATTAAATACTTCATCAATTGAAGGCAAAAATATCACTCCGCCGTCGCCTGCAGCTGTCGCCCGCGCCATTTAGCTTCTGGCGGCATTTGAAGAAATCAACCGGCAACAGTTACGAAAGGTTCCACTAGATAGGTTCCACGTTCTGCTTGGAACGCACGTGGACTAGGTAAACGCGGTTCTATAAACGTTGAAGTAGGGCGCCTTGATTGACGCGCGTCTTCGCCGTACGGCAGCGTTGGCATCGAGACACCCAGTTTGCAGCAGTGGAACGCGGGAAATTTAAAATGATTTATGCAAACCTTTGGTGTCCTTACCTTGGGAGGAGCGCGACGCAAGAGGAACAACATGAGAGGTGAGCGGGAAAGCGAAGGGAAGCATTTACTTGGCAAAAGTCGGTAAAGACTCGTCTTTTGACGACATTTGCAACGAAAGGAGCAGATACGCGGCCAATTTTTTGTGTTAGTGAACTGGCAGACTGTGCCTCGCAAGCTGTGCCGGAGATTGTTCCGCGCAAGTAGCACCTTAATAAACCACTATCGGTATGTATTCGTAAAATGTAGTTCCAGTAGTTATAGCTCAATAATACTGTCCCGTGTTTTCCTGCTCTACCGGCATACCTATGTCCGCTCGCACGACGGATGAATCAATTTGTACCGGAGACAATTTTTCAATAATGTTCGCAGAAAAAAACCGCACCGCGTCAGCTTATTTCTCTTTCAGTGTTTGTTTGCGACTCTGTCATTCGCAATTTTTGCTGTTGTATTACGACAGAAAATGCAACGCCGTTCGGGAGTGTGCCAGTTGGAGAGTTTTAAATTAACAAGTATCTCTTCCTTTTCTCAGAGTGATTTAGTCGGAAGTACAGCTTTTGGCGATTCGTCTCCAAAGCACCAGAGCAACTAATTGTACGGAGCATGGTTAATCCATTAATGACGCCCCATGCTCAAAACATCATGAATTGTGGCATATTTCCGAAATAAGAAAGATTTACATTCCCGGTATTAGTCCATGATTTACGTAAAAGTGGTAACTTCATACTTATGCCGTTGCATTTTAAGAATCGAATTCATCTTAGGCATTAAGCTACTTTGCTTCAGTACTATACAGGTATTAAGGCCACGCGACAAGTCTGTTCTGGAGCACTGAAGAAAAAAAAAACTAAAATCATCGCCTTCTTTCTATATCTCGCACCCATGGGCGTTTCCACTTTTCACCTCCATAAGAAATACAGCATCATTAGTCGGGTATCGAACCCGAAACCTATTTTGTTGTAGACCCGGTTGCGCCGCTTGCGCATTAGGAAGCACTGCAGTTTAAATATTGCCACCTGACGCATTCACGTCAGCCTTTACGCGGCGGTCTGCTGGTACTGTATTACCTAGTATGGGAGGTGGGGGCATGTGGATCAGATGGGTTAGGTAGGAATACACGTACTAATTTTAGGAAGACTGCCATTCCCCTCGAAGGGGGTCAACATAGCTCACTTTGATTCAGAAGTTCGGGAGCGCCGCTGAGTCAGCTTTTCTGAAGTATGCAAAGAACACAGTGGCGGTCCCAAGGGGGGAGAGGGGGGGAGGAGGGGCGAAGGCGGCGATCACCCCCCCCCCCCCCCCCCGCCCAAGGAGGTTCTCAGTTTCTTAATTTTTGTTCTTTTTTTAAGCATCCCACTTGTGCGATGTCGCAAACGTATTGCGACCGTCAGAAATGCGGGCTCGAGCCAGCCGTTGTACCACCTAAGGGGGGCCAAAAACCACTGTGCCGCTAAGTGATTGTGCGCAAGCGGGTTACTCCGCATACGCGCGCACGCCGGCATGGTTATCACCTCCTCCGCAAAACTGGTGCAAGTAGGGGAGCGGTTATTTATTTCTCCCCCCCACCTTCCCCCCCGAAAAAAATTCGCCCGCTCCAAAACCAATCTCTGGGACCGCTACTGAAAGAACATGTACAGGAAAAGTACCGATCATCATCATCATGACTATTATCATCATCGCCGTCGTCGTTCTCATCATCATCAGCCTGCGGAAGTCCACTGCAGAAGGAAGCCGATAGTATAACTTTAATAATGAAGTGGCGTAGGAACCCCGGTATGCGGTAAACAGAATGCCTTTCCGAGTGTATTTTCTGACTGCATTATGCATGTTTCTCGACCTTATCTCTACTGCATTATGTATTATTCAGCGCTTCTACGTTCGGGTATGTGGTAATCCAGCAGAACGCGCCTATGTTGTTGGGTGCTTATGTCATACCCATACAATCCGCCGATATCGGATCCTGTGAAACTCACTTTTTGTTCGTAGCTGCACGCGCAAGCTACAATCGACGAAGTCTCCTCTTATGTTTGCTCCCTCGACAGTGCCTCTCTCCAGAAGACCTCCAATAGGAAAGATAGCGCAAACACCTCCGGGTGGGGGACACTCTTCGGTCGAAGCCCACTCGAAGACCAGGCGTCACCTTCATCTCATACGCCACCCGCAGACCCTGCCTCTGAACCGGGAATAAGCGTCAAACGAAAAGCCGATCATACAACCAACAAGGCCGAAGCCGATAACTCGCCGATGCCTGGACGAACAGAGAATGAACGAGGCCGGACTTTGCCGGTAAGACGCCGGATGCCACCAACGAACTGAAGCAGACCGTCTCGACCTCGCACACAAAAGGGTTTCGGACAGTGACGTCCGACCCCCCAACGACAAACAACCAAACAAAGAGGCTCGCCCAAAAGAGCAGCATGCCCTGTTCGCAGCAGTTCGGTGCAGTAAAGTCAATGCTGAGCGAGAAGGGGGAACAACGGTTTCGAGCGTGCGGAGAACAGTTCAGTAGCCTGTTGAAACAAGTAAGAACTGCACTGTTTAAATAAATAAATACCCATGTTGACATCCGGCAGGGTAAGGCGACGTGTTCTTAGTCCTCTCGGGCAGTGCACTAGGCAGCATTGCTTTTTTTTTCTTTAAGCACGCCCGGTTCACCTGCTGCATTGCAGTGCACCGAACAAAAGTGGTAAAACCATACGTCCCTACCGGACTCTCCCTCATTGCGCGCCTGAGCGCAGAATGGTCTGATTATACGCAATTCGGGGTGTAGTAAATACGGCTAGCTCGAAAGGCTGCAATGGCGACGTCCCCTCTTTTCACGCGCAAACAGGAAGCACCTCTTTTCCGCTCCGATTCTTAGCTGCCGAGGCAGTCGCGTGTGTGTGCACTGAACGGGGTGAACACTTGGGCAGCTCCTTCCAAGCGCACATAATAAACGCACCAACGCGCTTGCGGAGTCTTTCGATATCACCACGGGCTTTGCCAGACGCTACGAGCCATAGAAGTGCCTTCCGAAGAAGCCACTATGCCTGCTCGGCTACCCCCTTCGTGCCGTCGAGGAGTGGCGTCTTTTTGTCTTTATTCTCGCCAGTGAGCCGAGGGCTGTCTTTTGTAGGCTGCACTGCATAGATTAGGCCGTACTTCGATAGACTGGCCTGAAAGCCAGAGGCATTGGGCTGTTATTGTGCAAGCCTGGCGAGATCGAAGAGTGGACGAGCCAATAGAGCCGCGGTTATCAATTTAACTCTAAATGAACCTAACTGCTAGAGTTATAACATTTTGTACATAAGGGGGAAGGAAATTCTCACAGCTCTTAATTCTCAGCACGTTCTGAGTATTTTGTTACGCATTTCCACACGAAGTTATGCCGTTATGGAAGCTTTTGCTATGGCCCCAACATGGTAGCCTGCGCACAAGCTTAAAAGTTTGATGCTCTTGGCATGCAGAAAATCTGTATTGCCAGTACTTGCGCAATGTACACAAAAGCTTTTCCGCTGACAGCATGATTGTGAGTGCAGTGATAGATAGGTACCCTGGTTTGTTTATGCTGCATATTGCACCTGTTTCTCAGTGCTTTTCGTTTAAGTTCAGGGAGATCACTTTAGCCTACCTAGTTTTATCTTGAGTGGTCGATGACTTAAAGGAGCACTGACACGAAAATTATATGTTACACTTTTATTGCGTTTACGAATGCTTAACGGTCTGGCCAACCTGAAACAGCACTTCAAATACTTCAAATCGTTTGTTTCAAATTCCCGCGCTTTCATCCCGAACGGCGCATATGACAGCCTCCCTGCCTGACCTCACCGCTTTGTGCGGACGTCACCGGCGCCCGCTTGAGAGGGTGTTGCGCCCGCTCACCGCTCGTTGCCGTGCGCGGGAAGTGACGTCACGAGTTTTTGACGAGCGCTGTGGCGTCACTTTTTTTTTTCCTCTCCTGGAGTGATGCCACGCTGATGTACATTCGTTGAGTGCCGCTCCGCGCGCTGCTACGTCGGCGCGATAAATGAGATCCAAATGAACTATGTTCTTCGCGTCGCAGGCCGCTCATATTTCAGCCAGGGTATTCTGTTGAGTGAAGGAAGCGAACTGTGCAATAATATTAACGCCAAAAATTGCTGTCAGTGCTCCTTTAACATTGGCTCGTTACACGTAAACTCTACCTCGCTCCCACCTCCAATAATTAAACAGCAGCAGCGACTTTCCTAGACAGCGAGCGTGAAATGTGGAAACAGGTCACCTGGCGGCGTCAACACTTCCATATATGTGTCCCACAGCGCGCCTCCCAGCCCAGATGGGCCTTCAGATAGCAGATTCCCTATTTCGAACTTAATCTTTGGCGGTGTTTTGATATTTGATCAGGCTCTTCTCCGCCCTGTCTCACTCCTCTCTTGATGAATGGAACGGAGGTGTGTCCAACGCATTTCAAATTTCTCGCCTTCGCAGTGCTCGCGCGCCCCCTGTCTGAAACTGCGCCAGCGGGAGTTGTGTTCTTTTCGTACTTCCTTTTTCTCACGCACGTGCCGGCGTTGCGCTGCCACTTTTTTTTTTTTTCACTTAGTATCGTAAAAACCAACCCAACGAGCATTCCTAACGAAATGACCGCCGGCTAATTACTAATATTTTGCTTCAAATGTACCTGCAGTTTTCTTTGCGCTAAGTATGACAAGCGCCAGTGAATCACGGGTTTCGAACGGCTATTACTATACAAACCGCTTGGTTTTAGATGTAAGAAATGTAAGGGTCGAGCGGACCTCGTCCACATGGTGTGGACTTGTCCTTCGTATACAAGAAACCGCACCAAAACGCAGCATCCTGGGAAGCACTACTCCTCAGCCGAATCTCCGAACCCCAGCGCAAGATCATCGGTCTCGCCCTAGAAGCCGCCAAGTCCCAACGGATACCGCCCGACTGATGGGGGGATGGATTGATTAAACTTTATTTAAGCCGGCAGAACGACGTTTTTACGCGCCGCGGCGCGGGCCTCGGCGTCGTCCTCGTGGCTACTCATCCACTGGTGTGCAATAAAGTTTTCATTGACTGACTGACTAGAAGCCCCTGTGGAACGCTGCTACCACGGTACGCCGTGGGGCTCTACTTGGGTCCAGCCAGCGAGCTATGACGACAAGGCGAGCCCCAAAAGTACTCCTCACTTAATAAAAATCCAACCTGTCTGGCTGCTAATAGCCAAATATGGCTGCAAATAACTCGCAATGTATACACAAGCGGCGTAAGAATGCTGCTATTTAGTAGACACTTCTCTGAATTTCTGCGGATTTTTTCATTTTAATCTCTCATCACCATTTTCGTAAGCAGCTGTTTTTAATACCTTTCACTTGGCTCGCAAAGATTAGAAGCCAGTCAGAAAGTTGTGTCTTGACGCCATCTGTCTATGGCAGTGCCCAAGCAAAGTTGGCCATCATGTCCCGCACTCCGTTCGCGGTGATTGGTGAGGTAGGCTGACACTAGCGTCACTAAATAAGCTACGCTTAGGAGTACCGCCACTACGTGCACCCGGAAGCGCATGAAGGCCATTTTGTTTCTGGCTTGCAGTGTTGCCATCCCTCCTAACGAAACCGCCGCCGGTTGTGACGGGCAGAGGGCGACCGGCCGCTCTAGCGTCCGCGCAGCAGAGAGAGAGAGAGAGAGAGAGAGAGAGAGAGAGAGAGAGAGAGAGAGAGAGAGAGAGAGAGAGAGAGAGAGAGAGAGAGAGAGAGAGAGAGAAAGGCGCCCAAAAACAAAATGGCTGCGCCCATATGTAAACAAATATCACGTGGTGCCGACCGACCAATGAAAATCCTGGCGGCACATAACAATGAGGGAAAAGAGGGCCGATACTCTAAAAGCCTTTACTCAGTGACGCTAGCTGTCACCTGGAAAAGAGCGCTGATACTCTAAAAGCCTTTATTCAGTGGCGCTAGTTGTCACCTAGGAGCAGATTCAGAAGATACACTCACACTTGCTAAATGCAGTGTCGGCTGTCTCGATTCAAAGCCGTTGATTTTGATACGGGCCATCACGTATATATGCACTATAGTGTTAAGTACGTACGGTGGGCTCCAGTCTCCGCCTGCATGAATAAATCTTTTAATCGTGCTTGCACCCGAGGGTGAACTGAAACAAAGCTCGTCGCCTAGACTGAGGCATTCTATTCTATAATGTTTGAGAACTGAAATTTCTTTGTTTTAAAAAGCACATAACGTACAAGTTCCCCCACACATTTACTTTTCAGTTAGATGCCGCCTGCTGCTGCTGGAGTGTTTGTCTCATAAAAGCGCTGAGGAAAGCTTACCATTAAACGCTTACTATTAAAGATTCGATGCGTCATACGATATAGTCAAGTAAAACGTCTCGATTTTTCTGCATTAATAACCAACCACTGTCGCTCCCCGTGGTGTATTCGTATTCACAACACTACTTTACCTATGTAGTCCAGGTTGCTTTTACACTTCAGTTTCCTTTTAAACTTGGTGAACTAGTGCCTACGGCCCCCTATATGCTATCCTACGATACCAAAGGTATAGCAAAGGAAATCAATCAACTTATTGCTGCAGATGCTTGCTAAGGATGCATGCTGCTGTTGCGATTACAAGTAGCCTGCCTCCATAAACATTCGCATAGCGTACGCTTTTACAGCGAAGCTGTTAGCCTCTCGTTGGTCGGGAAATTTCGTGCCGTAAATAACAAACTGAGGCAGGACCCAGCCGTTCTAGCCCAAGACGCCAAGCGCATGGGTCGGGCTAGCGTCTGTAATAAAGGCTTTCAGAGTATCGGCACTCTTTTCTCTCATTGTTATGTGCCGCCAGAATTTTCATTGGTCGGTCGGCACCACGTACCACGTGATATTTGTTTACATATGGGCGCAGCCATTTTGTTTCTGGGTGCCTCTCCTCTTTCTTTCTCTCTGCTGCGCGGACGCTAGAGCGGCCGGTCACACTCCGCCCGTCACAACCGGTGGCGGTTTCGTTGGGAGAGATGGCAACACTGCAAGCCAGAAACAAAATGGCCCCCAGGCGCTCCCGGGTGCACGATGTGGCGGTACTCTTACGCGTAGCTTATTTAGTGACGCTAGGTCGGGCTGATGAGGCGTGCAGCAAATAGCTCAGTATTCGTGTAAAGAAAAAAACCACAATACAAGCACCAAAACCCCATGATGAGTGATAAGGCGCCGGTGAACAATGGGAACCCCCCGTTTTTTTCTGGTAAAGATTAGGGTTGCAGCTGCTTTGGAAAGGGGAGGGTGGTTGTCGTCATTCGAGGGCTGCAAGCTCATGCGTCAGGCTAGGCAAGACCCAGCAGTTCTCGCCCAAGGCGCCGAGCGCATGCCACAAGGCCCAGAATTTGCCGCCAGAGAAGCCGCGTGCAAGCGACAAGCCCGCCTAAACAACATTTCATACCCTCGCCCAAAAGCATGCGTGGTGGTTTACAACAGCTGCACTGGACATCCACTTCCGCAGAGCGTGAAGGCGTCCATTTTTTTAAAGACGATAGTCTTTCTTAAGCTACTTAAACCCAGAAATTTTGGTCTGTCTGTCTGTCTGTCTGTGACTCGATTCAGCCACCAGGCCAAAAAACAAGGCCTGCGCAATAGTCTTATATAGTCACAGCTAAATCTACCCGTCTATGTCCGGTGTAATGTTCATACTTGTCAACATTGTTGAAGAAGAACAAGACAATACGCAAATATAAGACAACAAATTGATACAGAAGTGATATTTTCAGTGTTACTTTATAAAAAATCATACAAGCTTGATTTTCGCGAAATGAAATACTTCCTCAACTTCAGAACAAAAAATTCACTCCGCCGTCGCCTGCTGTCGCCCGCGCCACTATAGCTTCTGGCGCCATTTTAAGAAATCAACCGGCAACAGTTACGAAAGGTTCCACTAGATAGGTTCCACGTTCTTGCAACGCACGTGGAGTAGGGAAACGTGGTTCTATAAACGCTGAAGTAGGCCGCCTCGATTAATGCGCATCTCCGCCGTACGGCAGCGTTGGCATCGAGACACCGGGCCTGGAGCAGTGGTACGCAGTAAATTTAAAATGATTTAAGGAAACCTTTGGCGTCTTTACCTTGGGAGGAGCGCGACGCAAGAGAAACAACATTAGAGGTAAGCGAGAAAGCGAAGGTATGCATTTACTTGGCAAATGTCGACAAAGACTATCTATCGTCTTTTCTCGACATTTGCAACGAAAGCAGATACGCGGCCATTTTTTTTCCTTTCGATTGTTCCTCTTTGTGAAAGACGTGAAACAGTTGCGAGCTCCCCACAGAACTTCATTTTATGGCCGCATAGATCATACTTTGGAAGACAAAATAACGCTCGGGGCTCCACTCCGTGCTAAAATTGGGGATAATCTGTAATGTGGCAGTGGATACACCTTACAGGAAGCATATATTTTGGAGATACTATCTGCAAATGTATGCCAAGTTGGCATACATTTCTGTAGAAAACTAAGCTGACCATCACAGGTTTTTCAAAACGTTTAGATTTCATTTAATCTCTCTCTCTCTCTCTCTCTCTCTCTCTCTCTCTCTCTCTCTCTCTCTCCCCGTGACTCCCTTACTTCATTCCGGCTGCACCGCAATACCGGAACTGCTATCGGCACGTTTGTATTTACATCACTAATACCAGTGCTTGCATTGCAGCATGATAGTGCTGCCTTTTTCTTAGTGATCTCTACCGAGCGGCAATATCATGCGAGTGTGTTATGCAGACGGGAGAAAGTGCCGATAAGACACAGACGGATCCACGCAATATGGGGTAGAAATGCTGCGTGGAACCCATTTGCATCTAATGAACGGGACGCCATGTTCTTTCCGCCTCGGCGCGCCGGTGAAGAGAGAGAGAGGGTTACGCCATAATTGCGCCAACACCACCATAGAAGAATGCCTGGCTCCCGACTGGGCATCAAAACTCTGAGCGATTTATCTCTAGCATGTAGTAAGCACTGTCACACAAAATGCCAGTGGACCAGTTAAGTCATCACACCGTATATCCAAAGCCTTCAAAACGAGAAAGAAATGTTTTTAACAGCAAGGAGGAAGTTGCGTGAACGGTCACTTTGTTGCGAAGGTGTGTGCTGTGCGCATCCATTGATAACTCATTGATATGCCACGTCCTGCCCAGCTCTTTCTGCTGAGGCGATGTCGCCCTCTTGCTTGTATTGGCTGTGCCAGTCGACGGACAACTGTGAGAACAATGGGCAGACGTTACAGCTCTTCTCACGCGCTTCGCGCCCCATGACGAGCGATTGAAGCTGGGTAGGAAATGAAAGTTGGAAAAGCAGAATGCGTCCTTTATAGTATGTAGTTAAAATGTTGTTGAAAGACTACGTCTGCCTGAGTTAAAGAAGATGCTGCCAAAGCATTGTCTCAAACAAAAACTTATCCCAATGTGGCTTTTTCGGGACTATCTGTGACACAGACTATCGTGTGTCACAGATGGTGAAAAGTTTGTTGGGCGAGGTTGGAAGATGAAGGTTTTTAACAGATGTGCACTTATTAAGCACACTTCCTCCTTTTCTCTGTGCCGAAAAGGAGTTAAGATAAACAATAAAAGCATGCCAACAAGTTTAAGGGTGGTCTAATTAGGAAGGCACAAGCATTGAGGACACGGTAGTGTGTATACACGTAACAGCACCCAAGACGAAGACAATTATTTTTATTGCACGCAAGTAAATTTTCGCGTCGTAAATAAATGTATATACATCATATTTGCAGAAACAAAGATGAGAATTCGCTGGGTTAGTTTACGATCGAAAAAAAAAAAGCTTTCACAGCAGAGACACCGCGCGTTCCACCACATGTACGTGGGTACGTGTCTGTGTGTGCGTGCAAGTTGGTGTCGTGTATGCGCGTGCCAGTGTGAAGGAAAATGTGCATGTCTGAAAATAATTGCTCAACATGCGTTATAGGAAACGAATGGCAGCAAAGGATTGTTTAGAGAACTACATTACATTAGGTCCTCCTAACAGAACTCCCTTCACCATAGTCGCTGAAGCTGGTTACACGACGGGTTTCATCTTGCCACAAACCCGAATGATAAAGCATCACGACGCAATGCGCGAAAATCGATTTCTATGTTCACTCCCAAGGACAAATAAATAGTAATGACTCAATAGCTATTAAGTTATGACTCACTTGGAAGAACGGTGGAATACGGGTGCCATGCGAGGAGCTTTCGCACCGCAGAAAAATTGTGATAAACTTCCAGTTAGTATATAATAGTGAAAATTTCAAGCCGTGCAGTTAAAGTTCGGGTCACGATGTCTAACCATTTTGCAAGCGGGTTTTCTCAAATGGCTATCGGTGGTGAATCTAGGTTGTCAACGCACCTGGTTACCGACTACTCCATTCAAGTTCAGCAACAGAGCCTTCATAGACGCCCCGGGTCACTGGGGTTGTGGGGTGAAACGTAATAAGATGACGGAACATTGAATGGATCCAATGTGTGAATCTGTATAGCTCCAATTGTAAGCATACTGTCCTGTATCTCCAACTCCGATTTCAGACTATTTTCACGCACACAGTGTAGTATAAAAAAAGCCTGCAGTGTTCCCCGTTTCTTTCTTCTATGCCCTCACTCATGGTTGACGCCCTCACAGTGGGTGCGAAGTGATTGGCGAAGAGCATTTGATCTCCATCAGTCATCCCAATGACTGTAATTGTATCCGGAGCAATCATACGCTTGCCGACGAGTTTCTTTGTTACGGCGTCGGGCAAAAAAGACAGCAGTGCTCGGCAGGGTGACTGGGCAGCAGCGATTATGGATCCGAAATATACTTCCTGCACAATCCAACCTACCTCCCCGCTCTCCCCGACCTCCTCTTTGCCGGAAGAAAAAAATTGAAGGAGCAATATTTACACATAATAAAAGAATCCGAGGTGCCACCCAATAAGCGCTAAATCCGTGTCAGGTGTCGATAGTACAGCCGTGATAACGACAACAGGAACAACAAAACACTCCTCCGGCAAAACCCTGACGCGTCCATTAAAAGCGAGAAGCTGGCCGCCGGTTCCGTTACATTGTGGTGCCCCTCCCGACACCCGCGTGTTTCTTTCCATTTTTTGTGTCTTATCATTCTTCCAGCAGTTGCGCCTAAATCGAGAGGGTCTACCAGAGGGACAACCGTCGAGTGTATTTTTTCGTGGCATGGAACGGGTTTGGGGATGCAGAGGATATAAAAAACACAAAGTAACGGGCAAAGCGAAAAAAAAGGGTAGCGACTCTGTTCCCATATCCCGTAAGCCCCGGCCGGTCCTGCACTCACACGGTGGCCATCGCTGCATACGAAGTTCAAATAAGGAGCGCGTCCACTGTGACGCCTCCGAGTTGAGGCCTGTTTGTGCCGCCGCTGTTTACGTCTGTTCAAGTGGGACCCCGTGTCCCGTTGGGCGCGGTTTCCCGTTCTTTTGTACGGACCTGGCTTCCACGCTCGGTTCCCGGCGGGTAGAAAAAAAGGGTGTTCTGGCGTGGTTCATATTCACGGATTATTCATCCACGCATCCCGAGAATCACGCCTTCCCCGCCCTCCCCTCCTTTCTTCCTCCTCTAGTGTAGTACTGAGCGACCGGTGGCAGAAATGGACGAGTGGCTTCGGCGGCCATTAAAGCTGACCATCCCTCGTCTTCCCGCCATCGTATTCCATTTTACAGCAGGGCTGTCAATGTTGCGTGCCTGTCTTATCTCCCCATCTTGATAGCGGAGCGACTTCGTGTCCATGCGCTGTCGCTATGGTAACCAGGGGCGGAATTCTGAGTTGTGTCCGTTTCAAAAAAAAAAAAAAAAATAGGAGTGGCTTAGCTCGGCTATGCCAGGATATACGTAGCGTGAGCTAAGGTTCAGCTGGTTATTCTTAGGTTTCCTGGTTGTCTAGGATTAGCTAATTATCATGCTTACTGCTGCTAAAACGATTTCCAATGCAATCCAATCCAGTCCAATCCAGTCCAGTCCAGTCCAGTCCTGTCACTGCTCCTCGCGCATGAGCAGCACGGCTCTCCAGGAGCCACGAGAGAGAGAGAGAGAGAGAGAGAGAGAGAGAGAGAGAGAGAGAGAGAGAGAGAGAGAGAGAGAGAGAGAGAGAGAGAGAGAGAGAGAGAGAGAGAAAACTTTTATTGCCGCAAGGGCTAATTCAGGGGAGGGGCGGTGACCGAGGGAGGAAGGTCCCCGGTGACTTTGGCAGCCCGGGCGACGATGGCATCTTGCGCCGCCGAATCCGAGCTGCCTAACGCCTTCGCCCAGTGCTCACCGTCTCGATATGGGGGGAATGGGTTGTGGGGGCATTGCCAGGAGTCACGCTAAACGGCTATCAAGCGGCTCCGGCGCAGCATCAGACTTGGCTACTGCGCATGGGAGGCGCACAGCTGGGCACGCGCCGGCGCCAGTGCGTCTGCCGCGGCTATGACGTCACTCCTCTGGAATGCGCAGACCGGCGAATGTGCAGACCGATTCTCCACACACCCGTACTCCAACCCGATGATGATTCCTATTGGTTTCCCCTTTGAAGCGGGGTGATGACATGTCATCTTACCAAAAAGGACTAATATAACCA
>NW_027526445.1:168890400-169060055 GCF_048455015.1 Haemaphysalis longicornis
GAGCACAAAAACACCGCAAGTATACTTGCGGCAGCGCAGGGTAAAATGCGCCAAAACAAAGCCGGGTAAGGGAAAAGTTAAGGCTTATACACGGCAGCGAGAGCGTACCACACCGTACAGTCGATACCTATAGCGAATGGGTGTTCGCAAGAGCACTGGAGGTGCGCGAGAGAGTCTAAGGCCTCGTCAGGTAACAACATAACGACACTAAGCTGGTCTTGTCATTCTGAAAGCTTTGCAGGCCGCTGTGCAGACTTAATCTTGCAGACGTCATGCCGGCTAGTAGAATGGTTGCCAGCAACGATGGGGCTGTTTAAAGACTACACATGCAAGACTACTAGTCGCTTCATTCAGGTAAATTTTCCTGTGTCTCCGAATATACCTTAAACAAATGTAGCTTGAAGGTCCAAAGGCGGGAGGTGAAAGAAGGTTGGGGGAGAATAGAGTTCCCAGCAATTAAACGAAATAGGACTGGCTTAAAAAAACGCAATTTCTAAATATTGTGCAGGAAGACTAATGAAAAAGCCGTTTTTCAATCCCAGACGCCAATGCCGACGCAGGACGCCGAGGTTATCGACCGATGGGCCATTTAATGCTCCCGCATTAAAATAGAAAGAAACTGAACTAGTCTGCAGCTGACCATGAAACTCTCCGCATCTACGAGTCGCAAAATGAGGATCCCCTTTGTCCCCTAAAAACCGGCCACCGGAGTAGGCTTCCCGTCTGCTCCCCCGCTGGGAGGAAACGCGTCCCGGTCTATATTTGGAATCCTCGGAGTCCTCAACGTGTGCGCGGTTCGCTCTGGCCGCCGACACAGCGGAGACATGATTTGTGGCTGACCGCTGGTCAGCTCGCCGTGCTTCGGGGGAACGGGCGGCGACGACCGGTGGCCACCCCTTTTTCCCGCCTCGGCTTCCGAGCCAATCTCGTACGCCATACATCTGGGCCGTCGCCGCTAACTACCACGAGCGCACGACCAGGCTGGGCAGAGGCCTTCACACAGCCAGCTGTAACGGATGACCACCACTGGTCGAGATCGGCCTGGCTGACTCCACTTTTAAAGTTCGAGGCGATGTGGCACGTGCGCTGCATGCGCTGCTTAACCGATCCCATGTTTGCTAGGATGAAGAGAGGATGGAGGACGATGCGGGGAGGAGACGAGATGACGAGGGACGGCGATTGATGTGACGTGGCTATGCCGTCTGCCAGCTCTCGTCTCGGGTGGGAGCTGCGTGAGTCAGCAGAGGGAAGTGGTGGTGGTTCTTTTCTGTTTCTTTATTTCGTTTCAGGCGCGAAGTTCGGGTCACGTAACACTGGCCACGGAGCTAGCCGAGTCGCGGCGTGAGGCAAGCAGCTACGGCCGCCGGTGCCGTCGGGTTATGACCGTGTGACCTCGGTTTTATGGCCGCGCCAACCCTCGCCCTTCCGCTGGGACAAAAGGGGTACTCGAACGTCCTCCAAGCCCGCCCTGATTTTCGGAGCCCGTGGTCGTCGTCAATGGGACGGAGGATTAAGAGGCACACTGTCGAGAGTTGTCGGGCCTCAGGAGTTGCCTCCTCTCCTTAAGCCACAAGACGGGTTTTGGGAGAGGAGGCGAGAGGGCGGCAGACCCTCGGATGTAGTGGACTGAGTGTCACGGCTTTGAAACTCAGCGCACGCGTGTATATAGTGTGCGTGCGTGTGCGTACACTATGTGTGAGTGTATGTGTCTGTGTGTGTGTGTGTGTGTGTGTGTGTGTGTGTGTGTGTGCGCGCGCGCGCATGCATGTGCGTGCGTGTGCGTATATATAAGTGTCTCTGTGTGTGCGTCGGTGTGCGTGTGCAGCGTGGGAGAGTGTCTGTGCTTGCGTGCGTGTGCATGTGGCTGTATGTTTCTATGACCGTGTGTGTTTCTATGTATGCGTGCATGTGTGCGTGCCTGCGGGTGTCGGTGAATGTGTTTTCACGCGTGTGTGTGCGTATGTGTCTCTATGTATGTGCGCGCGCAACGTGTCATTTTACTGTGAAGCCGTATATGTCTAATCGCCCCAGTGTTCATTCCGGTGAAGCGGATTTACTCGGGGCCTCTCCGGTGTTCCTCCTCGCCACCGCCGTCCGTATTTCCGAACTGTTATTCCTCTCTCCACCACCGATGCGTCTTTCAGAAGTTTCCCAACCGGCTGATAATTGCGCTAGCACTGTTATCAGCAAGTGCATTGCTAAGCTCGCACTGGGACGGATGCGTGTCGTTCAATCTAAGGAATAATAGCGGCGATTCAAGGCGTATCGGCACGCACAGTAGCCCGAAGGAACGCAATAAAAACACAAGACCGCTACCCCAAAACATGCAGCGTGATTTACTTGATATCAAACGCGATATTGTCGATCGCCATTTCGGCGGCATGCAGTTTCGAAGTGTGCGGTACACTCTGGTCAGATATCGACGCAATCGAAATCGGAAACTCTAAAGATTCTGTCGGAAAGGCGGCGGTGGTTCGGGCTCTGGTCAAAGGATTCGTGCACAAAGGACTTCAACCGTTGAATAGTTCATGGTGTGAGGTACCTGGCAGCCATGGGACGGCCACGAGTCGTTCGCTCCCTGGAAAAACAGAGATAATTCGATGAACAAGGCCGCGAACACCGAAGGGAGAATCAACGTCGCCGCAGAGAATCACGAACTGAACACGAACGGGAAGCTGAAGCAAAGCGCGAAAGGGTGAACCGTCAAGGCGACGCAAAACGATGCAATGCCGACGACGCTGCCGTTACCACGCCGCCAGTCAAGACAACGCATTCAAAGGAGCTCATTCAAAATTCAAACGCAATTTCAAACGCGTCAGTTGCCAAGAGTGCGATGGACTTGTGGTTCGACAGCGACGTCCGCAAAATCGGAAACGTTAAAGATTCGGGCGGTAAGGAGGCCGCGCTTCGAGTGCTGGCCGCAAACTTCCCGCAAAGGGCTTCCAATGTTAAAGAAATTCATGGTGTGCGGAACTTGCAAGGAGTGCCTACTAAAGAGTGTCATGCCCAATAGCGCAACCACCTTCGGTTACGCATACCCGCCGCGGCCTTCTCATCACCCTCCCCTGAACGCGGTCGAGAAGCACCTGATTGCACCACGTTTACCGTTTATGTGCAAAAGGCGTCTCCCTCATGGCCGCGGTAAATAGCATCCGAGGCCAGATAGGGAACGTTCCCATCAATGTACAAGCAGAGTCCTTGAATGCTTTGAAGGACTCTGGTACAAGGAACCCTGCAGTTCCTCCCTCGCCATATCTCGAACGACAGCGCGGTGGAGGTTCACATCAAGCGCCGACTCATACTCACGGCGACTTACAAGTCCCGAGTGGCCAAGTTTGGAGTGCATGGGTTGGGAGTGGGAAAAGCAGGGAGGGGTCGCGCATGCGATGTCGGTTGTGTTGGCGGGAGGTTCAAACGAGGACGTCAAACGGCCCAATGCGACCTGCAGGGTGTCCTCAGTGGTCGAGCGGACTGGGTTGGTGTGCTACAAACATATGATGCCTAAGACGCAGGACGGAAGGAGACCGCCCCATGCCTGTCCTCCAGAATAAAAGCTGGTCCTTTCAAGTTGCATTCAGCTAACTGGCTTGCTTGGAAGTATGGCCAATAGCAAATTACAAACAAACATGTTTTGTTTCATACACTCCGGGGACTGTGTCTAGCTTCGCAGGTCATCCTTCTTCAGAGAGTTGAAGGGCGCTAATTTTTTTATCGCAGTAGCATACCGTAAGACAAGTGAATGTCTTTGTATTCGAGGCGATATTAGTAATCAAACGCCAGAAAACATACGGCCTGTGCAAAACTGATGTCTGAACCACCAGTTAGCTACTTGTAGGAACCTCTAATGCGTGTTTGTTTGGTTCTACATAGTTTGAGGTTCTTAGCATTGCCCAATCTTTGCACTGTTACCCGCAGAAAGACACCTAAGGTTTTTCAGCTTTCTTAGTGTCTAGGTGTTCGTTTGTTTGTTTTTTTTTACCTTTCGTTCCTATGATTGATTGTTTGAGGATGAAAGCATGGGGGTTGGCGTTCTCGAGAGATCCCGTCAGAACAGCCCGCCGGCTTAAGTGAACACGGAGGAAGTTCTCTCCCATTTCGTCTCAGAGGTCACACTCGGCCGATCAAAGTGCGTGGTCCGGGATAGAGAGCGTTCCGAGAGAACCAAGCAAGAACAACAACCACGCCCGAGTACCGCGCAACCCACGCCACAGATTAATTGATTAGTGCGCCCCTATTCCCTGATGTCTCTACTCTCTACTGAAGACCAGCCGCTGTAGAATTGTTCGGATATCAGAGATAACTTTTTGGTGAGTCGGCTGAGTCAGCAGGACTCGATGCCTGAGTTGGTACGACAGCCGGGGATGGAGATCCGGAGCGGCGAAGATTCAAAGAACCCTCCAACGATTCGTCCATTAAGACGTATTTACAGAAGTGCTCGGCGCTCAAAGGGGGCGTGCAGACAAAATTCAAGTTCGTTTTATTCGAACTATTTTTATAGTGCCCGCAGCGCTGTTCCTGCAGCAAGTGATGCTTTTTTCACGGAAGAATTAACCAATTTAAGTTAAAAGTTTGATTCTCCCGCCAAATCGTGTTTCGTGGCGTCTGTCATGATATCAGATTGACGGGTCTCGAAGAGAACTTCTCGTGCGCTGTTCAATTTTCAGCGAACTCCGGAGCCTTGTTTACCTTCAGTGCTCCTAGATGGCGTCACTATACTGCTCCGCACCGCTATTCATTTTAAATGCAGAGCATTTCAGTAACTCACGATGTCACCCGCGTTGACGTCCGTAGTCGTAGTCCGCACCCCTCCCCCTACACTATATATAAAAAATACTATCCGGCACTTGGTTTCGATCCCTCGACCCTGCGGGCGGAACGCAAGGTACATGGTGCTCTACCCACTGCGCCACAAAGCCGACACAGAATGGGAGGCTACGAACGCGCCTTATATCCTTGACTCATTCAAACTAAGTCAAGAAGGTGCTGATACAACGCATTCACTACCACCAACTCCCCAAACACTAAACGTTAACGCAATACACCCACCCCCTATGCGACGCATTTACTCGAGTCCCCCTCACGGGGAGATGGGCCCAATTTTTTGCTTTGTTTTTGACCGTATTTGCGCCTGGCTTGTTTTTGTTACAGTAGGTAGTGGGCAATTGTTTTGTTAAACGCGGGGTATGTTCGACAAATAGGGTCACGTAAGACAATGTCGCTAACGCCAATCAGCCAGTGTCGTCTGAAACAACCCCAAAGCGCCACCCTGCTGTGCAGCTATAACAAGCATAGTGCGGGCAGTACCAACAGCAGTACGCACAGGTACAGGTGCCGTCAGAAGTAACTGGAGCGCGGGAGCTGTGGCCGAACCGCATAGGAGCGCCGTGTAGCTACAACGGCGGTAAACGAAAGGAGCCCGACACGCATGCGCTCCTGCCGACGGCGATAGCCCATTTATACTTCTCAACCAACTTTTAACACAGCTAGCTTCGAGTATTATTCGCAGCATAGAGTTTTTTACAGTATACACTAGAGAGGAATCTGGCGCTAGTGACTATGCGGCTAACATCAAGGCCGTCTATGTCGTCATGGGCCGCCATTATACATCGCGCTCGCCTTAGTTTCATCATTGGCTTGGATTGAGACGTGACCGCAAATTTAAACAAAGTGCCAGAAAAACGCGAAGAATAGTGTACAATTATGTAAGTGGAAAATAAAAACAGGCTGCTTTAAATCTAAGGAAAAAGGGAGTAAAGCGTATTTTTGCCAGAACGGTTGCGCTTGCGATTCCGCAGGCCAAGGTTGTAGTTACGAACAAAGTTAATATTTGGGGGGGGACCTATTAGATACTCTGCTTTTTATAATTTTACCATTATTGCAAATAATAAGTTTATAATTTCTTAGGTTCGCTTATTTTTGTTTTCTTTGTTTTTTCAGATTTTGTTAAACCGCTTAGCTCAATTTGGGCGATTAGAGCGATTAAACGCGGTGTTTCTGCCAACCAACGCATTTTTGTGAAAGTGCAGGGCATTCATTACACGATTGGCTCGTTTTCGGAATTTTTGTGCGTATTTTATCCGGCCTTTTTACTTTCGTCGTCGCGTTTTTTATACTTTCAAGACGAGCAGTCGTATTTATTACTTCTCTCTCTCTCTTTCGCTATTTGATTTTTGTAATATTTTCTTTTTTTCGGCTTTCACGTTTTGATTGTTTGTGAGTCGAAGGTGCTTAGCCCTAGTACCTCTGTTGGTATGCGGTCGTTCGGTGACAAGCTGACGGGCAGCGAAAGGGTGCTGCCTCTTAGTGTCGAAAAGGCGCGCGGTGTATAGTTCATCTCACAACCTAGCTGCAGCACTGTGGAGGCTACACTGTTGTCCCCCTCAGGGCGCCTAACTCACCGCGAAGGAAGCGACAAAAGGCGCCGGGGCCGTGCGGTGCCACTTGCCGAGAGGGGAGTAGGGAGTGTCCTTTCAGGACCCCCTTCACGGCGGATTAGGCACCCTCAGTGGGCGCACTATTGATAACAATGTAGCCTCCACAGTGCTGCAGCTAGCTTGTGAGATGAACTATAGTTTTTGAGGATTTGCGAAGCCGGCGTCGGCGCTGTTCGTTGATGGTCATTCGCCTCAGCAATTCGCCTCGGGTTGAAGGAGCTCTTCTCGGTAGTCGGGCGGACGGCGGCGTCCCTTAGTCTGGGAAGGGATTAGCCACGACCACACGACTCCCTCATTGTGCCGGGGCGCGCGGCGACAAAGGCATGGCGGGAAGGCGACGACACTGTAAGATGTTAGCCACGCGAAGACCGCTCTAAGCGTTCGGCTTTGGCTTTTGAGCAGATGCCGCCCGCCAGCAAAGTATTGCCGATTTTCGGAGAAAAACGAGTTTCTAAACTGCAAGCTGCAAAAATATCGAGGTGCAAAATCTTGATTAGTGTTGCTTCACTTGATTCGAACTGCAGGTATCGAGGCATTTCACTTGGTGAGCACAGTAACCCAGCTTGGCTAGCCCAATAAACCGTCATCGAGTAAAGTTCCTTTTTGAAATAGCGACAAAACGGTGAGCGCAATGCACCAGTACAGCTCTATGTTGACTGGCGGTCAGCAGTACCGTCCCACTCACATTTTTGATACTTTACATAACCTAAATTATACCGTCCCTGTAAATAGGCTCAACGCACTGGATGAAGTCGGACTCCCTTCTCAAGCATTAACAAAATTTTGTATCCTTCCGAGTATTGCACGTCAGCCATGTTAATTTAAACAGTTGTGTTGCTCCACTTCATAAGAAAACTGCTTTCACGAAGAAAATCACGGTAGCCCGTTGTTGTATTCGCGCTAACCGCCGGCCGAGGGCGGCCGAGTACACGCAGATTTTTGATTGAAAGGTTCACGACTGGTTTGCCTGGCAATCCGAATAACAACAAAAAAAAAAGACGAGCAAAGCAAGCACGGGCGATCGTACACGTGCGACAAAAAAATTTGTATACAGCATTGAGCTCAAGCAAATTCAGCATTAGCAAATATACTGTGTACGAACAGATGCAAAATACAGTTTGCACAAATACAAACATAAATATAAATACACTGACCCCCCTTCTTCCCTCATGCAGGCACTCAAGCGTAGTAGTCGTGGGACCATTTCTTCCTACCTTGAAGTTGGGACCATTTGTTCCGGGACCATTAGTTCCGGGACCATAAGTTCCGGAGCCATTTGTTCCGGGACCATTTGTTCCGCGACCGGGACAAATGCCATGCATTGGGTTCTCTTTGTCATGGAGAGGCTTGTACTGCCCTGGAATGTTGCGGTTACGCCAAACAAATAATTTTTATTTTATTGCCAAACATAAAAGCAAAATACTGCACGTTATTTGTATGCTCCATGATCGCTGACTTGGAAACAGTTGAAACTATAATTTGTTTCGGTAGGAAACATGCTTTAAACAGCGCGCATGCGAAACTGCGCCTGCTGCAAATTGCCGCACATTTCGCGGAGCCGTAAGCCGGGGAAATTTTTTGCCCTATTTTTCTTGTATTTTGTGACAAAAACGGCCGCCCTTTTCAAGCTGTTACGTAGCCTTGTCACTTTTACACAGGCTAAGTTGCAAATGCATGACGTAATTGTTTCCACCAACTGTTTAAATTACGTCATGCCTTCTCAGCCAATCAGAGAGAGGGCGTGTAGTACAGGCATTATTGTTGTTGCATAGCAAAAACAGGCCTACGTTGTCATGTCCGCTGCATTTATTCTGGTTTTTCATTGCCGGTCAAGAATTATGCGCCTTTATAACGAGAAATAAGGCAAACTTTAGAACCGGTGTCCGTAAACGACATGAAACGTCAAAAGGACGACAGCACACACAACCGCTTTGTCAACCGGAAGCACGTGACCAAAATTGAAAGCCAATCAGAAAAGACTTCCGGCAAATTGCCATAATTGCCGGCAACTTGTGCAGTCGAGAATAGGGCCCCAGGGAGGACTTCGGCTTCCTTGTAGCTCGTAAACGTGTAAATGCATAGTGAAGAAAGCAAATCCCAAAACCCCCTTAAGAATCCAATTGTCATGCCAAGCCCAAGCCAAAAAGGTGTCTTCCCATGAACCACCACGACGGCATGGCTTACAAGGCCCAGTTTCCTCTTTAGTATAGTTACTAAAAAACTCTATGCGCTCGAAGTGGCGTTAAAAGAAGTGGGTTCACAAGTATGGAGCGGCTATCGACGTCTGCAGGCGCGCATGCGTGTTCTGCTCCTTTCGTTTACAGCCGGTGCAGCTACACGGCGCTCCAATGCGGTTCGGCCGCCGCTCCCGTGCTCCAATTACTTTTGACGGCACCTGTACTGCTATGGTTACGTGTACTCCCGCAACTTCCATTGTTTTACCGCACCATTGTTACTGCTATAAAACGGATGTGCTTAACACTTAAACGACAACAGCTCCTTCTTCAAGCTTAAAGGCCAACTGCACTCAAAATTTCGACTTATTGAAAACCTTATTTCCGTATAGTCTGCTTAAAAAGAAAGCAACATGCAAAATACAACAGCTGAAATACGCACGTGGACGCCGCAAGCGGCCAGCAAAAATCGGCGATTTTGAAACCGAAACCGAGGAGAGCGCGGCCATAGCAGTGACGTTGCAGCCGTCCAGCGAGCGGCCGGACGGTCACCAGTTCGGGAGAATGTCTGCGCGCAAGCTCTACGCGCGCACGGGGCAGCAGAGCTCGACCGGTTCTCCCGCTGCGTGGCTGGCCAGAGGAAAAAGCCACCGTCGGCTGGAACGTCACAGGCGCGTCATGGCTGTTTACGCGATCCGCCGGCAGGTGCAGAGTGGTCTGCGGCGGAGCCTTTTTAAACGCTTCTGACTGATTAACGAGGCGTTTCACGGGGCTACCACTTGTGTCTCAGCTTATTTGGGGGTACTTACTACGCATTAAAAACAAATTTGGCCGAGGTGAAATTTGAGTGCAGTTGGCCTTTAAGCCCTGCTAACCTGCGTTTGCTTTTGCTGGCCTCAACTAATCGCACGGCTGTGCATATGAAGTCATATGTTCTAGGGAGGGAAAAGAGCTAGTGAGTCGCATTGCCATTCCTTTTTTTTTTCTTCTAATTATGCAGCTTATATGAGCGAAGTGTGCGTTAAACGTGATGTCAGTGTGATTCTAACGAGGCAATTTTCGAATGAACCAAACTTGTGTTTTGTCTGCATGGCCCCTTTAAAATCGGTCTTGGAGCACCGTTCGCTCGCTTCCGCTCGTAGCAGATGTGCGAGCACCAGTCGTAGATTCAGACTTTTTTTTTATCCGGCCTACACAAGATCGGTGTCCATGACCCTGAAACTCGCCCAGCGGTTTTGGAATAACGGCTTCTGTTTTCCCTTTAACGACTTGCATGGGCTCAGGAATCAATGTGTTGTCGTCTTTTAGGTGTGCACGGCGCCCACGTGCAGGGCATAATTAACTTCTTGAGAATTCCTCTATCGTCGATTCAGTAGAGCGAAAGTGAGTGACGCAGCGTCAAGTACATGCATGCGCACGTGTGTTTCGTGCTTATAAGCAAACGTGAACCGAACGGAACCCAGTGCGGGCCCCATTGTGCGGGAGCCTCTAACGATTCTGGCGCTACCCCGAAAGTACGCAATATGCCCTTCCATATACAAAAATCCGCCCATGCACTCGTTACAAACGGTTAAAAAAGCGTTGCTGTAACCCTTGGCCGGTGTTTAACCGTGTGTTTCGCTTCCTCCAATGCGTGGTTCCCCCTAAACGTTGTGGGGCGACGGAAGATGTGGCTGCATCATCTATAAACCTTTTCAACCGTTAATCTTTGATGAGATCAGAGCATGTTGTGGGCTGTGTTGCGCATGCGCAGTTTCATCTTCCTGTCGACTGCGTCAATTTTACAGCCGCTAGCACAGCCCGATGATAAAATGGAAGCTCCCAGGACGAAGGAAATAAAAAGGTCTATAAACCCAGCCAAATTTCTCACCCGTTACATCCAGCTCCTCTCAAACGTGTTTTCTTTAGCGCATGCGCGTGGGGTTACACCCGAGGAATTTCCTGCGAACACTGTATACCGCCGGATTCTCTTTTCGCTTAGCTAAATGCAGCTTGGCTTAAAAGCTCAGATAGCTTCCACAAGGAAAGCAAATAAAGTTTAATGTTTAATGCTTTTTTTAGACTGGCCTGAAAATCATTTATTTTTGGTGCCAGCACGGGCTAACAGAAGAGCTATCCTGCTCCCCTTATAACCGTATGAGAAAGGGAAAGATTGCGACAAGAAAGTCGTAGTCATGTCTCGTTAATATGCACGCCCCCGTTCCCCAGAAAAATCGTCGAAAATTTGAGTTGTCCATAATAACGAATCGAAATACCAAACCCAAACATTGAGGAACACATGCTGAAGGCGTCCCACTTTTGAAGTGGCATATTTCCTTTTTCAGCTGAGCGCAGAGCTCGGTCCGTTTACGTTTATTGCCTCCGTTGAGCCGACCAAACAAGCGTAGAGCCTTGGCTTTTATGCGCATCGAATATTGGCGCGAACTATTATCGTCCTCTTACCTTTTCCTGAGCCTCGGAACTTGCTCTTTTCGACATATGCCGCACTGGGCAATGTTGTTTGATCGGTAAAGGGTGTCACCCTGTCGTCACTACCCTAGAATGTTGTTCGCTGATCACGAATGTTCCAGATATAATTCGATTGTGCTAAAAGAAACAGCGTTCCGAGATAAATGCTTCGTATGCTTCGGCCAACAGTGAATTTCTGGTACGCGCTGGGGCCTTTGGGGGTCACCAGTCAATTTTTCTATTTTTGCTTGTGGACCCGTGTCCATTATACACAAAAACGCCTGTATTTACCCTTTTCGTCCGCAAAAGAGCCCTCCACAGTCCGGACTGCGGGTTTCTATATTAACGGGGCCGAATTGCATGGCGAGAGACCGGTCGCCGAACAATTCGCGTACATATGGCGGGGTGCCCATATTAACGGGATCCACATTAACGATACATGACCGTATCTCCTGATGAGCAGTGACACACCTTTCGAAAAAAGTGCTGACTTCAGCGCGAATTGGCCACTATACTGTGCTGCCACTGCCCTCGGCGGGAATTATCCGAAGAACGGCAATTTTCGCCCCTGGCTACGTGCCAGGGCCGCTGTCCTCACCGACTTCCAGAGCTCGCGGTGTCCCGTGTCATCCATCTCCCGGGTGCTTTACGCCTTCGTTCGTTTCACGCGTCCTCGGAGGTGCGCACAGTCACGGCGAAAATCGACAATTCGCTTCCCCAACGCTTTTGAGAAAGCGCGCGCACACGCACGAGCTAATCTCGGCATCGATCAGTGCTGTCGGCAGGGAACGGAAGGGGTTCAACCCATTCGACGTGGCACGTCCCAGCCGGACCAAGCGCTTTTTTTCCACGCGACCCTCCCCTCAGCCTCCGCCGCAAAACCGGGACACGCGAAGGACACGCGGCTAACCTTTGGCTCGCTGGTCGCTCGAGGCGAGGCCTGAACAGATCCCTCGGAGCCCTTCCCACCATCTACGCCCACGGCCTCCGACGCGCAAGGGAAAGAATACAGTAAGAAAAAAGAAAAAGAAGAAGACACCTATATAACCGCTGCTTCTTGTCGTACATAGTCACCCCTGATGAAGGAGCCGAGTTGGCTCCGAAACGTTGGGACCGCTTTGAATAAACGCCCTTGGTTGGTGTATTTGCCTCTTATTACCCCCCTTGTCCGCTTTTCAAACGCGCGGTTTGGGGTCCACGGAGATCAAAGGGGTCGCAGTACAGTTTCGCGGTATCACAGATCTCTTCTAAGTGTCAACGACCTCGGTGTTTATATGGTTGTTTTGGGAACCCGTTTCTTTCGTTTATCGCCCGTTTGCTATCGTTTAGGCATGTCAGCCAAAGTCGCACGAGATCATGATTGGACGAAGCAAGCGCGGGTTGCCAAACTCCCATTGTGAAACAGAAGTTGTGTTGCTTTTTTTTTTCGTCCGCACCAGATGCTCGTACTAACGCCAAAAAAAAATTCTGGGGAAATATTCACTAACGTGCATTCCGTGGAGGGGAGAATCATGCAGTGTACAGGCGTATTCTTGCAGCCTTGGCGTTTTTGCCAATGGAGATGAAACCGTTGGGGGGTAGAGGTATACAGCTTTGCTGTAAAATTCTCTCATCTTTGAAGCGCGACGATCTCCAGCGCTAGGCGTAAACGAGTGTTCCGCTGTTTTTTTTTTTTTTGTTTTTTTTTTAGTACGCGTTTCGTTCTAGCGCGAGGCGCCAACGAGTTTCCCGGTGTTTTAGTACCGTGACTGCATGAGACGACGATTACGACGACGACAGGAGACACAGCCCTTGACGGGCTTCGCCACTAAAAATGTGTTCGATAAACAACTGGCTCTGCAGAAACAAACTTGAATTTCAATTTCAATTTTATTTAACATCACACGATGTTGGGAGGTACGGGCAAAAAACCATAACGAGGCTTGTCTGGGCCCGTAGCCCCTGCTTTGCAAACAGTGGAAATGTTACACACCGTACATTATTAGCCCATCTGCAGTACAGTGCATCAATTGAAATCAAAGAGTACAGATTCGGATTCCGAAACAGAAGAAAAATCTATACAGTCCGATTGCTGAAATAGGGTGAAACTTTCAGGGAAAAATGCACAACATAATCTGTACGTTATCAGCGATAAACTTTGCCCTATGAACGCCGTTTCAAGGCCGAGTTCGTTTTATAAGCCGTATTTTGCACACGGGAAGGGGGGGGGGGGGGGCAGTCCCGAAACGTCACGGAATGGGAATAGGGACGGAAGTTCACGCGGGCGCACCAGTGTTCACTTTGTGGGTCCGTGGTTCGCGCTCGAGTTGTCGTTGCGGCTGCTGTTGTTGTTTTCATTGATTCACGGCCTATAACCTCGTGGGAGACACGGGGGGGGGGGCAGTCACGAAACGTCACGGAGTGTGAATTGGGACGGAAGTGCACGCGGGCGCAACCAGTGTTCACTTAGTGGGTCCACGGTTCGCGCTCGTGTTGTCATTGCGACTGCTGTTGTTGTTTTCCTTGATTCACGGCCTATAACCGCGTGGGAGAATCCCCAAGAACCGAGAACGTTTCATGAAACAGTGATCGCGCTGGATAAAGATAGTTATTGTCCGGCCCTCACCAGGGACCACCCAAAAATGCCAGGAATCAACTCAATATTTCAACATTTCTGCATGTTAATTCGTCTTACGCTCCCTTACCATTCATCGTTTCCTCTTTTATGTACGCGTCGTCAAACTGCTTCAAAAGTCAATATGGAAAGTTCGTCAGCAGCAAAGATTTGTACGAACGTCTTTCGGTGGGTCTGGCTTTCATCTGAAATGGTTTTTTTTTTTTTTTGTGCTCGCGCAACAGTGGGTAAGAACTCAAGGTTGGTAAAAGGACCGGAGATAATTAGCAAATGCATTCGTGTTTTCGGTTTGGTTTATGTCGTTAACGCTCTAACCGCCATTCGCAGATGAGTGACGCTACCGAATCGCGGTGTTTCTGGAAAACTGGTTCTTCAACATGCGAGGATCATTAAAGGCGGAATAACGTTTTCTTTTATCTGAAGGATCGTACATTCCGTTTCTCTCGCGGCTTTTGTTCGTCTGCCGACGATAACCTAATTGTTTGCTCAGGACGAGGAAAAAAAAGATTCCGTGGGTCTCTTTTGTGAACTTCAGGACAAATCAGCGCAGCCGGTCGTTGTACACACAGTGACTGATTGATTATGGGGTGTAACGGTACGGAAGTGCGCCTGGCTTATAAGGCGCTCCGAAACGGAGGGCTCGGAATTAATTGTGACAACCTGGGGATCCTTAACGGGCGCCTAAATCTCGTCACACCGGCGTTTTCGCTTCTCCCCTCGCTCAGAAATTCAGTCAACGTGGCCGGGGTCGAACCCCCGTCCTTGGGCTCAGCATCACAACGCCTTATACCCCTGTCACACGGGCAATTTCAATCGCTATTGAGTTGATCCGGCTCGGGCCCAATACGGACCGGGCGCTGCTACTCGGCCTGTTTCAATCGCAATCCAGCCCGATCCAGCTCGAACTAAATCCTGGTTCTCCAAGCGCGATTAGTTTCCAAGCGCGATCCGACGAAAGCGGTGATACTCTCGCCCACGCTGACTAATGCCACAGAAGTTGATAGCTTCGACTAACGTCAGAAATTGTATCGAATAACATGACTCAAATAAGCGTGCGGTAAAGTTTATATAACTGCCTATACGAACGATCACGCAAGTTACCAGACGCCGGTCTAAAACTACATTTTTGGCGCCATCTGGCGTACGTAAGTGCAACCATTGCAACTTCAGCCGGGATCGAAACGTGCCCCGCAGCAGCAGCGGTGCGTCGAGCGCGCTGGAGCTCGTGCGCACGAGCTGTCCTCGGCGGATGCCCTTCACACCGGCTCCGTCTTTAGTCCCTCGTTTCTTTGGTATATTGACACCCCCGCTCTCAAGATTGGTACCACGAGGATCGCTGTGTCACACGGATTCCTGGGACCCAATATCTTGGACATCGGAGTGCCCACCGGACAGTTACAACCATCTGAAAGTGCGACCACGCCGCCGACCGCGCTAGGCCTACTTCGGCCTCGCGATTCCATCTAGCTCGCTTGAGCCGCAGCGGCGGCGTTCCACTCTACCTGCTGCGGCGCAGCGACGCCGCTCAATTCCCCAGCATGGAAAACGTCGTCGAAGGTGAAGAGATGGACCCCGCTGAGTTTCAGAAGCCTGGCTGGGCCACCATCCGGCACCGCCAACAAGTCTTGCACGCCGCGGAACAAGCCTCCACAAGCATGATGAATACTCCAGGTCCAATGCACGCAGCACAACAAGGCCGCCGGCGCCCTCCGAAGCGCCAGCCACCTGCTTCCCCACTGCCAGCCTCCGACGTCAAAATCATCTTACGCCCACGAGGCGGATTAGCGTTAACGTCTGTCGCACAAGCAACGCTAGCTGACGTCATCCAGGCTCAAGCTGGATTAGCCCCTAACCGAGATGACCAGATAAGAATTAACCAGGTCGCCAACTACGTCATCATCAGCACCCCATCAGAGGAACGAGCGAAAATGTACGCCAACATCAACTCCCTCACGCTCCGTGGACAGCAGTATGAAATTGCAGCTCACGTCTCGGCACCAGCCAACACCGTTGTCGGTGTAATCTTCAATATTCCCGAGGACGATACTCCAGAGCAGATCATGAACAGCATTTGCAACTACAACCCGGATCTTAAAATACTGGACGCCAAAAGGTTGAACTCTTCCAATATGGTCCAAATTCTCTTCGACGGCATGCACGTGCCCTATTGGATCCGCTACAGGGCGACTACCTATCGCTGCAAGCCGTTTCGGAGGAAGACAGAGGCCTGCACAGCATGTTGGCAGGCCGGACACAGACCAGATGTGTGCCCGAATTCGAACGCTCAAGCTCGTTCCCGCTGCTCCAGCTGCGGCACAGTGAACCCTGCTGAAGCCCACCTCTGTTCTCCCAGGTGCATCGTCTGTGAGGGCCCTCATGTCACTGGGACTGCGGATTGCCCTAAACGATTCCAACCGCGCAGACGACAACCAACATTTGCCCAGATCGTGACTGAAGGCCACAACATCAACAGGACCCCTGAAAAGGACGCCGAATTCCCGCGATCGCAAGACAAACCAAAGGATAATCCCACCAGCCAGGCCAACGACGCGGGACCCAAAACAACTGGTGCCAACTCCTTCTCGCCCCGCCGCCGGGTCACCTTGTCAAAACCCGAACTGAACTACGGAAAACAGGTGAGCTACCCTAGCGCCTCCCACCCTGGCTCGTCACACCCGCTCCCGCCCCTCCCTCCCTCCCATGACATCCTTAAAGAGCTTAACGCCATTAGGGCGGAAATGACTCTCCTTCGCCAGGAGAACGCAGCACTCAGGCAGGAAAACCAATCTCTGAAACAGAGAATTACTGCTCACATGGAAGAAGCTCCTTCTCCCTCTCCCAATCCCCCACCCCCCAAGCGTAAGGCAGTTTCAGACGACTCCCAGTCCGCTCCCGCCTTGTCGGACAGAGAGGAATTGGTGGGCAAGCACCTTACCGCTATAGAAGACTCATGTAAGCAGGCGCTCCTGGAGCAAAAGGCAGAATACTCCAACTTTTATCAAGCTCTGCAAGGCAATCTCTCCGTTGTTCAGGCCAACATTGAAGAACTACGAACAGAACTGCACAATTTCATGAGAGAAATTTTTGCCCGTATTAACGCTCCCACGGCCCCTCCTGCGGTGAACCAGCCCCCTTATGACACCACGTATGAGCAACAATAAGGAGATGCTCCGAGTCTGGCAGTGGAATTGCAGAGGGTACCGCAGGAAACGCCCCAATCTGCAGATGCTCATTCAGTCTACGAAGTTACCCCCTGTAGTTATTGTCTTACAGGAAACAGGCACTGCAGTTAAGCTTCCGGGTTACAAGGCGTTCCAATGTATAACCAATCCAAAAACGGCGGTCTTGGTTCAACGAAATGTGCCAGCTCAAAGATCTCAATTCGATAGCGTTGATATCGCACATGATCTTGTCGTCTTATTTCCCCCTAAACGAGATGCACTTAAGATATATATACTTAACGTATACAGCAGCCCCAAAGATACTGGGCACAAATTTGGTCACTTATTTTCTCTCGCTAAGCAGGCAGCCCAGAATCACATGCTGATCATAGCCGGGGACTTCAATGCCCCTCATACTGCTTGGGGATACTCTCATTGTACAAAGAAGGGTCGCCTGCTATGGGAACAAATACAAGCACACAGGCTTGTTATTGAGTCAGATTCCTCGATCCCCACCAGAATTGGCAATAGCGTACAAAAAGACTCCTCCCCAGACCTCACTCTCACTCACAAAATCAAGCGCTGCCATTGGACCTGCACTGATTCATCACTGGGCAGCGATCACTTAATTATTCAAACGGATATCTTCCTTGACGTTACCATTCCGCCGCGAACCAGACAAACCTATTTCACTAATTGGAATGAATTCCGCAACGTCCGTGCTGATAACACCTCGCAAGAAGTTAGCACCGACAACTTCCAGGACTGGGTAGACAGAATCATCTCCGATGCCCGGCTTGTAAGCACTCGCTTAGACCCAGAAATTCCTTCGGGTGTAGTAGATTCCCGGCTACAGCACATGTGGGAAGCATTCAAAAGCATACAACGCCGCTGGCGCAACAACAAGCACAACCGCAAACTCCGCCTGAAGCTAGCTGAGTTAACCGAGTCCATACAAAACCACGCTGCCGAATTAGCGCGAGATCAATGGGCCCAGATCTGTGATCAGATGAAGGGAAACTTAAGTATGAAACGCACATGGTCACTTCTCAGACATCTTCTAGATCCCGAACGGTCCAAGACAACTCAGTTGAATCGACTATCCGCCATAGTTCATAATTTCCCGGGCACAAATCAGCAACTCCTCAATAAGGTACGCTCTCTTTACATCCCGACAGGCGATAGACAGGCTCTTCCGTCCTATTCAGGGGAAGCTAATGCTGAACTAGATGCGGAAATAACGGAAGCGGAGGTACGAGCCGCCCTCCTCCACATTCGCCCAGGGTCGGCCCCAGGACCAGACGGCATCACAAATAAGATGCTCCGTAATCTAGACGACCAATCTATTTCAACCCTTACAAAATACTATAACCATTTTTGGAAACTCGGCGTTCTACCCCAGTCCTGGAAGCACGCAAAAATTGCACTGATACCTAAACCGGGGAAGCCGCTCAATATTGAACATCTTCGGCCCATCTCCCTCACTTCATGCATTGGAAAAGTTCTAGAGCACATTATCCATGTTCGCCTTACGAATTATCTCAACTCTACTAATTTTCTTCCTCACTCCATGATTGGCTTTAGATCAGGATTGTCCACTCAGGATATTCTTCTTCAACTATCCCGGGAAGTAATTACCCCTCCGTCAAAAATGGACACGGCCGCTGTACTTGCCCTAGACCTCACGAAGGCATTTGACCGGGTATCACACAAGGCAATCTTGCAAGGGCTGGCAACAGCCTCCCCTGGAGAACGTACTTACAACTACGTCAGGGACTTCCTCACGTCTCGCACTGCAATTATTCAGGTCGGAGACGTCACATCAAACGTTGTTGAACTCCCCTCAGTTGGCACTCCGCAGGGCGCCGTACTGTCTCCGCTTTTGTTTAATCTCGCCCTCCTCAACATCCCCAAGAGGTTGGAAAGAATCCCGCACCTTCACTTTAGCCTGTACGCGGATGACATTACACTCTGGGCACCGAGTGGTAGCGATGCCCTCATAGAAGAAGCCCTACAAGCAGGTGCACAGGTGGTTGTCGAGGAGGCGGGTGCGGCAGGACTCAGCTGTTCACCTCAGAAATCTCAGCTCCTTCTTCTACCCGCGAAGCGTAAATCGAAAGCCCCACCGGACATAAAAATTCAGATTGGGACCAACACCGTTCCAACAGTAGAAAGTGTTAAAATTCTTGGTCTTTTCATACAGCGTAACAGATCAAACACTCAATTTATATCGCAAATTACATCGCATGTAAACCAAACTATCGGCCTAATTCGACGAATAACCACCCGTAACAAAGGACTTAAGGAGACAGAAAGACTCCAGCTGGTACAAGCTTTCGTGATAAGCCGCATCACCTACTCACTCCCTTATCTTAATGTAACAAAAACCGAACTGCAGAAAATTGATTGCCTCATTAGAAAAGCTTATAAGGCGGCGTTACAAGTGCCCATGCACGCATCCACTGCTCGACTCGAACGTCTGGGGGTTTATAATACCGCGGAGGAACTCGTGGAAGCACATCATATTAATCAACTGCGGAGGCTTTCGGCCACCTCCACCGGAAGGCACATACTAGATCGTCTGAAGCTGCACGCCCCTCTAATTACTGATAAGAGACTCCCCATTCCGCGTGATACGCACGCGTGTCTCATAGTCCGCCCCATACCGCGCAATATGCACCCCATTCATCACAAGGGTCGCAGGGAGCATAGAGCACGACAGCTGTGCCGGCGCTTCCCAATAAATCCAGGCATACTTTATGTCGACGCGGCGGATTATCGACACCACGCCGCATACGCAGTGGCAGTAGTCGACCGACCAAATGCCCCCCCTGTCACCTCCCTCTCCATCCGTACCACCTGTCCCGCGACGGCGGAAGAGACGGCAATTGCACTAGCCTTAACTCAACGGCCAGCCCCCGCAATCGTAATCTCTGATTCGAAGACGGCCGTCCAAAATTTCGGCCGGGGTCTAATAACCCCGCAGGCCCTCCAAATTCTCTCCAAAAATCCACCCACCACCCCCATAGAACTGATCTGGACCCCAGCCCACACCGGTGTGGGGGGTAACGAGGCGGCCCACGCTACTGTTCGAGAACTCACTATCCGAGCGGGCCCCAGCCTTGTCCCCTCCCACGGTGCCAGATCGGCTCGAGATAGCCTCCTCAGCTATCACGACTTGGTCTTACACTACCGTCTCTCCCGCCGCGCGTTTCCGCCCGCTCATGTCAGTCTTAATAACTCCCAGGAACGCACGTGGCGGCTCTTGCAGACCGACACTCTTCCATGTCGTGCAGTGCTGCACCATATTCACCCTTCACTATTTCCCTCCCCCAACTGCCCTTCGTGCGGTGCTCTGGCCACCGTGTCGCACTCCATGTGGGCATGTCCTAATGATCCCTTCCCCTCCATAGCGTGTGACGAGCAGTGGGAGGGGGCGCTGGGTAGCTCGGATCCGGGGATCCAAATCTCCCTGGTGAACCGAGCCACCGCTGTCGCCGCCAGGCTCAAGCCACCGGCCACCCCGCCCTCTTAACTGCCTTGTACAATAAAGTTTTTTCTCTCTCTCTCTCGAGCGCGCTCGAAAAGTCAATCGCGCTTGGCTTCAACCGGATTGAAAGTGCCAGTGTGACAGGGGTATTAGTCAATGAGCCACCGAACGCCCTGGTCAGCCGTCGAAGTGTGTGTGTTTGTGTGTGGGGCCCACTGTTTCTCCTGCCGCCGTTTCAGCGCAAACAGGCCGTTCCACCCTCTGGTTGTCGACGTGCGCATTGTAGGGTGAATCTATTGTGGCTTCGCGCTATTAGCGCCGCCATGTAGGCCCGGCGGGGTAATGGGGCGGCGGTGGTCCCGTTGCGTGCGATCCCGACCGCCGTGGCAATAACTCTTCCGCGACACCTTTGCAACGACCTTCCCCGCCGGCCACGTCTGTTCACGTAACGTCCCACTAGTTGCGTGCAGAGCGACTGAAGCTGAGCTTCATGATGGTCCGTCTCCTCAGCTTCCGTGTGCACGTTAACAGTTTCAGTTTCACGTGAACAAAAACTGCCTGGCGTGCTCTGAAATACTGAACTGCACCCGCGGGTAGCTTGTTCTACATCGAATATAACAGGGTAGAGAAAATTGGCCGCACATCTGCTCCTTTCCTTGCAAATCCATGCCGTCAAAAGACTAAGTGCCTCCCTTCGCTTTCCCGCTCACCTCTCATGTTGTTGCTCTTGTGTCGCGCTCTTCCCAAGGTAAACACGTTAAAGGTTTGCTCAAGTCAATTTAGATTTACCGCGTTCCACCGCTCCAGGCCGGGTGCCTTCATGCCAGCGCTGCCGTGCGGCGGAGACGCGCGTGATTCGAAGCGCCCTACTTCGACGTTTTTAGAACCACGTTGCCCTACTCCACGTGCGTTCCAAGCACAACGTGGAACCTATCCAGTGGAACCTTTCGTAACTGTTGCCCCTTGATTTCTTATAATGCCGCCAAAAGCTGTAGTGGCGCGGAAGACAGCAGGCGATGGAGTGAAATTTTTTTCTGCAGTTGATGTAGTATCTCATTTCTTAAAAATCAAGCATCCAAGAATTTATGTGTAAAGGAACAGTGTGAATATCACTTATTTATTTATTTTCTGTCTTATAATTCTGTAGTGTTAATTAGCGTATTCCCGGTACTTACCTACGGGGCAGAAACCTGGAGGCTCACTAAGAGGGTTCATCTTAAATTGAGAACGACTCAACGTGCAATGGAGCGGGAAATGATAGGTGTAACAATAACGGACAAGAAGAGAGCGGAGTGGGTCAGGCAACAAACACGTGTTAAGGACATATTAGTAGAGATTAAGAAAAAAGAAATGGACGTGGCCAGGGCATGTAATGCGAAGGCACGATAACCGCTGGTCATTAAGGGTAACAGAGTGGATCCCTAGAGAAGGCAAGCGCTGCAGGGGGCGGCAGAAAGTTAGATGGGCAGATGAGCTCAAGAAGTTTGCGGGGATAAATTGGTCTCAGTTGGCACAGGACCGAGGTAATTGGAGAATAAGGGGATAGGCCTTTGCCCTGCAGTGGGCGTAGATAGGCTGATGATGATGATGATGATGATGAATTCCGTAATGTCTTCTTGTTGAACACTGTTGACAAGTATGAACATTGCCACCGGACTTAGACGCTTAGATTTGGCTGTGAGTATATGAGACTATTGCGCAGCTTCTGTTTCACTGGCCGGATAGATGAATCGAGTCACAGACAGACAGACAGACAGACAGACAGACAGACAGACAGACAGACAGACAGACAGACAGACAGACAGACAGACAGACAGACAGACACAGGAACAGACCAAAATTTCTGGGGTTAAGTAGCCCAAGAAAGACTATCGTCGAAGTTCGCACCGGTCTAACACCTCGAGAGGACGAATGCAGGTAAAAAGGAAGAAGACAGGACGGCGCTGAAGGAGACAGGACGTCGTCCTGTCCTCTTCCTGTTTTTTAGTATTCGCGTCAGCTACGCTGCCGCTCAAGATGTTACGATAGGACACTAGGGTTTCTTCACATTATTTCAGTCACGGCATTGGAACTTGATCCCTGCCGAGCAAGTAGCCGGCATGTGATTGGTACTCGCCCCTGGTTCTGTGACTTTAAAAGCTGCAAAAATCCTACACACAAAAAACCGTTCCTTTAGTAGCAGGGTCTCCAGACGGTATCGATGCAATACGTGTCAACGCTTACACGAAATCATGATGGACCCGAATGAGGTGAAAACCGTTTATAGAACCTTGCGCTGACTTCAGATCGCGAAACAGGCAACTGCTTTCCTTACATATTTCAGGGCCCAGTTGTTAAACAAGCCATGCTCATCGTCAGCGCAGTGACCGAACTATTGCGGCTAGCCCTTCGTTCTATCCATGGGACGAGCTGTTCAGTTCTGCCTATACGCTTATTTGAATGCTTGCGTGAGTCTTTTCCATTGATAAAAGTTTTTTTCGTAACATTATAAAGGATACCTTTCCGGGCTGTATTTTCTGCGCTTGTTAGGAGCCCTACAACGGTTCCGGGCGTCCCTAAAGTGCGCATCCCAGGCGCAATACATCCCATCTGTGAAATGCCACATTTGGTAATTCACGGAAATTTTATCCTTAGCGGATCAGCAGTCCGGTACGAAAGAAACAACGCGCATGTCTGCAATGCCCTCTTTGATTGGCCACAAAGTTGGGCATTGCCAACAAACAGATTACAGGCACTACGTTCAGAGTACAACCACGCACCATTATCACAATCCCGTGTGCGCGCATTCTCACCGCATGTTCACCCACGTAATAGCATGTCCATGTGACAGAAAAGCTAAACTATGCATGTGTCATCTCGGAAACGTTATCGTGTCATCTGCAGTCACCGGCCAGCTTCAAACGTCTGACCGAAATACGTAAGCCAGCCTTTGCATTGCATGCACCGAACAAATCGGCGGGCGCAAACCCTGCCGGAAAGACAAGTAAAGGCAAGCCAAGCCAAGCCACGCCAAGTGTGCAAGCCAAACGCAGTGGCTGGTGATCACTGGGTCATTCCGGGTTCCCTGGTTTGGTTTTGAATGGGGGCGACGCGTTCGTCGAGCAACGGCGGAGAGCGCGCGATGGACGCTGATTCAGACGTATCCGTGAGCGGACAGGCACAAAGGGAGGGCTTATCCCTTTCGCGCCATGACACTGTTCGGGTGTCCTGTATGCTGCCAATCGGCAAATGCTGATTGATGACATCACAGCTGTCAACGGCGGCCTGGTTTTTCGGGAGACGCCGACGCTACTGAGTGGACGACGCTGCATACTCTAAAGCGGGTGTTGTGTGCCGTGTCTGATACGTACACCAAATCCGTTATATATACCATAGTCCGAATGCGAGTGTTCCTGATTGGATGGTGTAGCAGCGTGTTCCCATCGAAAGTTTCGTAAGGGGAGGGGAGACTAGCGATAAAAACGTAAATGCTGTATGCCTGGCTGCTGTGGGATGGCTTGGACAATACCCTCGTTCACTGATGTTCTCTGTCGCCCTGTTTCGTTTTGTCTCGGTCTTACTTTTTCAGCCGAACGGTTCGCATCCTTGGTTTTATAGCGAAGTGGCAGTATCGGCACCTCAACAAGTGTGTTCTGTGTCCGCCTTCGGCGGCAGGAGCATTTCATTTAGGCTTCTGGTTGGGACCAAACTTGTGTCATAAAGGCTCCCATGCGTGCGCCGTGATTTGGTCATATATTACTGCGCGCCCTATTATTTTAAAGTAGATATTGTCAGCAAAGCCGAGTTCACGCTCCCCCTGCAGTAAAGGCTTGACCGACCCTGTTAAAGAAAGTGATTTCTCTAGCGGTACAGAACGGCACTAGTTTCCGAGACGATCCGCTAAGAAGGTACAACCGCAATTGCCCAGTAAGCGCCAGTCGTTCGTACTTGCAGGGTTGTTTCTCATCCCAACCGACATTCGGCAACACATCCGCGTAGCCCCCCTACCCCGAAATATGCACCCGGTTTTCAGCAAACAACGGCGCACGGCCCGAGCTCGCTTGATTCATAAGGACAATCACCATTTACCATGCACTCGATTCACAGATGCATCGCCCTACCCTCATCAGAAAGCACATGCAGCCTGTGTCGTTAGCACGCAAGGCACAGAACTTGCAGTAGCGACCGTTCTCACCACTTCCATCGAGACTGCTGAGGAGGGTGCCATCGCCCTTGCCGCAACAAGGGGCGAGGAATTTCTTACTGTTATAACCGATTCACAGACCGCCTGCAGAAACTTTCTAATTGGCCGCATCTCTAAACCCGCACTGTACCTTCTTCGTCAAGTAAAAAGACTACCGGAACTTAATATTATCTGGTCACCCGGCCAAAAGTCCCTCCAAGGGAACGAGGTGGCACACACCTCTGGCCGTGCTCATACACCCCGGGCCTTTTACCTCACAGGGAGAAAACAACGACGGAACTGCCTCAAAGCCAGCACCACCCCACACATACCCCGACATCTTATCCCACTACAAAAACGGCTGCCGTCGCTTCCCACCACCGCATTCACAATTAACACGCGACGAAGAAACCACAGCGCCTACAAACCAATTCGTATCCCCATAACACCCTAATAAACGCTACGTACCCCACCCAATACCCTGCCAACTGTAACTTCTGTCCTGTTGCTGGCACCCTATACCACGTGGTATGGGAGTGCCAACGGACACCCACTCTAACCCCAAATCTCAACCCTACCTATGAGCAGTGGGTGGAGCAGCTGACCAGCTCCGAGCTCTCGGACCAGCGCCGACTGGACGAACGGGTCCGGATGGCTAGACAGCTCCAAGGCATCATGGAATGAGGACTCCTCTCACTGGCTGGAGACCCCAAGAACATCCTCCTGCTCATTAGTGCAATAAATGTTTGTTTCTCTCTCTCTCTCATCAATAAAAGCATGCATCGTAAAGATGCCTTCGTACGGGGCCATCACCAGGAGATTACCCGGCTTACGTTGCGCACAAAATTGTCAGACTCCAAGGCCATTGTTCAAGCTTCAGAATCACATTGTCACTCACTCACTCACTCACTCACTCACTCACTCACTCACTCACTCACTCACTCACTCACTCACTCACTCACTCACTCACTCACTCACTCACTCACTCACTCACTCACTCACTCACTCACTCACTCACTCACTCAGGCAACAGTGTAGTTACGTAACGCAAAGTCAGGCTTCCGTTCCACACTAAGTCGTCCAAGCATGTCTTTTCGTTTTGTCTCTCCTGTTTCTCGTTCCTTCGTTACATGTTCTGTATCAGCCGGGGCAGGTTTACGACGCAACTGTACTGACCCACACCGACCGACAGTTGTAGCGTGTTCTTTCAAATATGTTAATACAGGCTATGCCATTTGGTAGCTACGATTTTGAGACGTGGTATTACAGCGCACACTAGCAGCAAAAGGAAGGTCACGTGATAAGCGGTTGTCGCGTGTGCCTCCTTCCTACCCTCGTATCGTGCGCTCGAAAACTGTATCACTAGTCTTCGAAAGGCTCGTGACATGATGTGAGTTCGAATTTTCGTATAGATCGGCGTCGCGCTAAAGCATTTGGCAATTTACTATACCATCCCGCAAGGATTCGTGAGTAGCGAAGGCTAGCTCCGGGTGGGCATTGTGTCGCGGGCTCCCTTTCAGGGTTTAGCGCGAGTTTCTTGAGGAAGAGCGAAATTCAAGGCAGAAAGAAGACACCCATGTTGCCTGAATAATCCTGAGTCTACCTACTCCGCAGCTATAGCGTGTTGCTTCGACGTGTTAGAAATTCAAATTCGTTCTAATTTGCAATTGATCTAACTCGCAGGACCAGCGCAATGGACGGGGCAATGGACAGCAGAGCGATATACGCTAACAACCAAATGCTCTTTTTTCCGCAACCGGTTATAAAGGCATGAAGAAAAGGGTGACAAACAAACAAAAGCGGCTTACAAACTTTAGAAGGCGAGGGAGCCCGATAGATATCTAATTTCTTGCGAAAGTAGCGCCAATGGCGGAGCGCCCACACACGTGTCACAACGTTGTCAGGCTGCGTATCGTCCTGTTGTACATCCTTGTCCCGTCTATCGCGCTGTTCCTGCTGTCTTTGAAAATGTATCAACCAGCCCGCATTTCTACTTTGTTGATCTAACTACCTTTTTTTTTTTTCCCGACCAGACGCTCAACTCGGTTCCTAAGCGTTACTTTCACTTCATTTTTTACTGCCGATGACGGACCTATAATCCCACGGCGAGTTTCACTTTTTTCTATATCTCCCTTCATCCCCGTATTATTTTTTCTCATTTCTTCTGTTATTATTCTGTCGTGTTTTTTTACTCAGTCGGCTCGATCACGCGGGGAGTCCTGCGAATCACAAGAATACGCAACCGCGGGCTCATGCATGCTGGCTGCATTGGGCCTTGGCAGGACGTTTACATAATCCCCACTCCCTCTACGCTTCCCTAACACCTCCCCATGGGCAAATTCAGAGTGATACAATCGGATACGAAGCGCTTTTCTCCACCTTTGCGCATTTCGTCGATGGCGCGTGACACCATGGAAGTTTTGTCCACGCGTATGCCACCTTTTCTCCCGTCCCCGTTTACTTCCCTGTATCGCATTGCCCCATCCTGATTTATTATACGTGCCGTACTATCACTCGGCAGCATAAAATATGGAAGGAAGAAAAGAACGAATGAAAGGAAAAAAAAAACGCCGGCTACAAATGTCAATGTCAAGGTTGATGGTATACGGCGTCCGCGGCGGTCGACTCCCTCTCGCTTAAAACTTGAGTGGGGATAATGGCGTTACGTGCAGGAAATCGAGCTCCGTGCAGCTTAGGGAGGCTGAATCTAAGGAACTTTTTGTGACGGCAAAATAAAAAAATACAAAGCGTGGGGCTTTGCATTTGCTCTTTTTACTTTATCTTGGACACCTAGAGGGAGGACATATCAGACACAAATATCGAGAAACAAAAAGGTTGCGCATGCGCTCGCGGGTGGCACTGTTTACATTTTGAGAGGAGGGAAGATACTCCGGTAGGTCGGTAAAAGTGATCGGACCGGGGGGCCATGAATTTAGTTTGCGTCGCGCTTCATTGTAGTTTGTAGCCGCGTGCGTCCTTCATCTCGATGGAACGGTGTGAACTAACACCTCCGTCAACCCCCCTGCCCTCCCTTCATAATCAATACATCCGGGATACAGGCATGCCGGCAGCGTACGTCTTTTGACCCCGAAGTTTCCCTGTCGTCGGGCGTTTGGGAACGCACGCCAGAAACTACGGCTTGGTGGAGAACATTGAAAGGGACATTTCTTTCTCCTTTTTATAAAAGTAAGCGTTCCGAGACCAAATGCCGACAGTTGCCGACAGCTGTCAAAATATGCATAGCAATGCATTTTCGCTCCCTCGTGTTTTCTAACGATTCAGGCAAAAGCTCCCGCTCCCAGCCCCCTGCGGTGTTTTTTCTTTTTTTTTTTTTTTTCTGGGAGGGGGGGCTTTGCGTATGCTTTCCTGCAGTAACGTCTCTGACCGGTGCGAGCAATCAGCAACCGATGCCCGCTCAGGGAGGCGAGGCCTTAAGCAACCTAATGGTCAAGCTCCGTTTGAGGGGCCCAGAGGGCTGAGGCTCTTGGCGTCTCCTGTCGTCGTCGTAATCGTCGTTTCATGTAGTCCCGGTACTAAAACACTGGAAAGTTCGTTTACGCATGGCGCTACAGAGTAACGCGCACTGCAGAAACACCGGGACACGCGTTTACGCCTCACGGTGTGAGCTTCGTGCTTCAAAGACAAGAGACTTCGAAGACAAGAGACACGAAAGCTGTATACCTCTACACCCCACCTCCCCAAACGGTTTCATCTCCATTGGCAAAAACACCGCGGCGCAAAGAGCACACTTATACACTGCATGCTTCGCCCCTCCCCAGCTTTCACGTTAGTGCAGATTTTTTTTTTTTTTTTCAGCTACATGAGAGTACTTCATTCGGAAACTTGAGTGTGCGTACGTTTAGAAGGCGTTATTTTAGAGACTATCAAACCCTACTTTACGGCTGCACCTAGCGTCACTAAATGAAGGCTTTTAAGCGTAGCTTATTTAGTGACGCTAGCTGCACCGTGTTCGCGCTCCTTTCTTCGCTTTTGTTTCTTCGTCTTTTGCCACTGGTTATCCCAACATTCAGAGCAGTCGCATTCAACACGGCAGCTTCGCCGCAGCCAGAGCAATTCTCCGCATGCACCCGGTCTACCCACGTGCCGCAGCTGGCACCTGCCCCGGCGCATGTATCAGACTGGTGGACCTTTTAAGTGCGAGCACTTTAGGGGCTCGCCTTGTCGTCGTAGCTCGCTCCCTGGACCCAAGTAGAACCACACGGCGTTCCGTTGTAGCGGCGTAACCCAGGGGCTTCGAACGCCAAGTGATTTATATAGTAAGCGTTCCAAACTCGTGATACATCTCCCCGTTGCTTAGCGCAAAGAAAAAAAAGACTGCAGGTACATTTGAAACAAAATATACGTAATTAACCGGCAGCGCCCACGTTCAGTTAGTTAGGAACGCTCATTGGGTTGGTTTTTATGATAGTAAGCGAAAAAAACGTGGCAGTACAACGCCGGCACGTACGGAAGCAAAAGCAAGCGCAAAAATAACCGCACTCCCGCTGCCGCAGTTTCAGGCAGAGGCGCGCGAGCACTGCGAAGGCGGGAAATTTGAATTGCATTGGACGGTAGCAGTGAGCGGATAGCGGCGCTACAGCCCATTAAGGCGAATCACTGCTCTGCACTTCTGACAGCTTTCATGTTTAGTGGAACGGCTTTAATTTTTCCAGTAGCGCTATGCGCACCCGCTACTCTCGCTCCCAGCGATCGATTCGCCATTATTGGGAGGCAAAATATAAACGCAGCGACGCCATTTTGAATTAGCCAATTTCGAACGTCGAGCATAGAGTGACGCCGAGCCAGCTAAGTGCTCCTTCGTTTTCTAAGCCCTGAAAGCGGTCGACAGGTAGGCGCTACGGCTGCATTCGAAGAAAATTTTGTGCCACCAAAATCATGCGTGGCGCCTGGGTCGGCTTCATCAACCGCTCAGGGCAGCCGAAAAAATTACGCCCATCTTCCCGCGAGGGAACCCTGATGTGATGCGACGCATCGGGGGGTTCAATTAGTCGTAACGTTGCCTTGAGCGTTTGCGCTGACGCTGGTATTGGATTGTGTCAGCCCACTCACTGAAGGGACCGTCGCTTCCACCACGTCTTCATCGGAAGAATCAGGTCAAGCACGGAGTAGTCAAGCAAGGTCACGTCAAGTACGAGAGCGAGCGCTTGACTGAACCGCCGCAGCGCGATACGCGCTTTATATTCACAGCGCTTGAAGGAGAGGAGACAATGGAGGAGAGTCGCGCATGCGTGCACTTGCGCGCGCCGGAGCAGTTGTTAATGCAGCGTTACGCAGCGAAGCGCGCCCAAACAAGCGCGCCAGCTGTGGTATGCTAATGAGCCGGAGTGAGAGTGTTGCACACAGCTGTGGGAGAGAAGAATGGAGGAGGGATGCGTACGGACGGCGCGACGACGACGCAGGAGGGACATTCTTCAAAGCAAAAGATGCGTCGCATCTAAAAAAAAAGCGGGGGGGGGGGGGGGGGGGGCGTTTCCTTCTATGTTCCCCCAAGTGTGGTTCGGGCTGCCGCCGCAAGAGGGCTACACGCTACTATAAAAAGGTTCATTCTTGTTCCACTCGCGCAGGGTGCCGCGTTAGCGTTGCGGTTAGCGCACCTGGCGGCTGCTACGGCAACCCGTCTTCAAACTTCGATTGGCGACTTTCAATGTTCGGTGAGGCCCCTTAAACTCTTGCGTTAAGACGCAGCAGCCATTATTCACCTGGAGCGCACATGACACACCTGCACTCGGCGAACAGCGCGTGATGTGGCGTCGCTCGTCGACTAGGCTCGACAGCAGCGGACGACGACGGGAATGCCAGCGAGCGCCACCGGCAGCTTTTTTAAGCCCTGGCTCCTTTGTTTTGCCTGGCGCTGAACTACCGCGATGTTGTTCCTCTTCATTTTTTCTTTTTTTCTTCTTTTGCTCTTTAACGGGTTCTTCAGCCCTTCGGAGCTCCGCCAGTGCTTTCGGCGTTGCAGCCGGAGCGACTAACTCGAAGCCCCTCTCCCGCACTCCCTCACTGCTCCTTCCCGCCTAGAGGGTTGCACAATTATTTTGAGGGGCCGCGATTCCGAGTCCGGACTGTTCGCGGGGCTTTTTTAGTCCTTAAGCGCGCGGACATGAAAGGCTCGGCGCCGGCTTCGCGGGGGAAATCAAGTCGCGCAAATATAACGAGCGCGAACGCATCTACCCGTTCTCGCAGCGGCGACAAAAATAAGCATAGCGCCTCTAAGAATGGGCCCGGCGGCAGCGTTAGCGGCACTAAAAAGAAGATTGCAAGCGCCACCGCTCCCGTCGCGAACTCCGCGTTTGAAAATAAACGCTCCGGGATGGACGCTTTTTGTACTCCTCGCATGCAACCTGTCCGGACGGGCAACCGGCTGAGGTGTCAGGACCGAGGTCTCGTGCTGGGACTCATCGGTGTTGGAGTTCAGAGGGTCATTTTTAGAGGCGGAGCACCTTAGGACCTCGCGTTGTCCGGGGCTTGGAATCCGCGTACACAGTGTTGCACCAGCGCGAGGAGCATTGGATTGGATTGGGCTGGATTGAATTGAAATGAATTGAATTGGATTTGGATTGTATTGAATTAGATTAAATTGAATTGTATCGGATTAGATTGCATTGGAATTGTATATACAGTACACACGCGTTGTCACTCATTTACATGTGCGAGTGGGCAATGTCACAGGTGATTTACGGTAAGAACGATCCCCAGTGCTTCGTACACTCGTCATGATTCACTTCGTGGAGATGCGCGAATTTTTTTTATTCAGTCCTGTGGCAAGCGCTGTAGCCTCGGCACCTTGTACATAGACACAACCACCACCATCATCATCACCATGGTGTAGCTGTCAATCGAAGTCGTCTTCCGTCCTGCCCAACTCATCTTCGTCTTACGGTCATCTGAACTGCACACGAGACGGGAGCGGGCTGCTTGGAATAATCTGTGCAGCGCAGTTGTGTCCCGCATACTCCTGGTTGTCGTTCTCAAAAGCGCTTTTTTCAGAGGAGGAGGAGGAATATAGACATTTATTAAAAACATTTTTTTATAAATTTTCTTAAAAACCGGCAAGTTCCCGTCGCTATAGTGAACTAGAATATATTCTAGATTATTCTACCCTTACGCCACCTTGTTTTTTGGCTAACTGCCATTATTTTCGCAAGGCCTCTCTCGGGCCTTCAAAGTAGTGGCTGCAGTCTTATCGCAAGTAGAAAAAGCCGTTAGGCGTGCGTTGATGAGCGAGGGAGCCGTCCATGGCTGAGGACATTTTTCGGATCATGCAGACCTGCACCCTTGAGCCTTATCTTACACGCACGCGCAGGCTGCATTTTCACGAGTGCCACGCGTCTTTACCATTTATCGTGGTGTATCTGACTTCTCTAGCGTATGATTGCTAAAACGAAAGGTTTGTCCGTTAGCATGGACGTGGCAGCACATCACCGTTATGATCATAGAAATCCACTCCTTACCCTTGACATCGATTCTGTTGCCGGCGAATGCATCTCACTTAAGCAGAAAGGGGCGCTGACGAAGCGTTGCACACTGGGCTGGGCATCTGGGTGCCTGGAAACATCAATCGTGGGTTCGCTTGTAATCACTATATCCAACGAGTCAGGACATCCACTAGGTCACGCGATGCCCGATTCCGAAGATCCAACGAGTCAGGAGATCCATCCGAGTCACCAGACCGAACACGTCATTATAGATCCAACGAGTCAAGATATCCATCCGAGTTAATCGGAATCTCGTGGGTTCAGCCAAGCAGACGAATGAACCGCTGCATTGAAGTTTTAAATCTGCAGGAAACGAGGACAAGTGTTCGTTCACGTTGTCGTTGCAACCCAACACAATAATTTCCACGTAGTGCACGCGTCACGTTTGCACCTGGCAAGTAGGCTTCGCAGGTGACGCGGCAGGAGTACTGCCGCAGCATTGTGAAGAAAGCGCTGCAGTTGGAAGATTTGGGTTTTGGGACATTTCGGTGCAGGACGATTGGGTGCGTACAGTTGCCCCCAGAATTAAACGGAGCACCAATTCGTGAAATTAGAATAATTTCTATTTTATGCGGGTGCCAGCATAAATACAATGTGTGCGGCTCCATTTTATTCTAGAATGACCTTCTTGAAAAGTCCTTTAGAGGTTGCTGGCTAGGCAGATAGCGGAGAAATCCCCTCAAAATCTTTAACCCGTGCATCATTTGCTTTTGACGGCCCCTGTACATTCCAGTGCACGTACATTCCAGTGCACGAAAATTTCGGTCCACGGACATTTTGATGCACGGACTTTTTGGCAAAGGAATTATCGGGTGCTTGATTGTTTGAAACAGCTGTTACGTCTCTATTATTCCCACATAACGTGGGTTATCGACAACAATTCCTTGATTACATAATGAGATTAATACTGTGTTAGAATTTTACCACCTATTTTTTAAAATTACGCGTTTTTACATTTTTGTTTAATACCTCAGTCGGGAAACTGCTGCTATGAAGCCAACTCATTCAATTATTTCCAAATATTCTTAATTTACATTATTCTAGATTCGTTTTCTTTTTTTGCTGCACGCACATACTGCGGCGGTATGATGCTGTCTGCAAGTATTTTATTTCTAAATAAACGCACACTTTCACTACCCAATGAAAGCAGATTTACAGACACGCAGTCCCCCCACCACTCCCCCCATAATGCAGATAATCTTATGAAGCCCTTTATATGGACTGCGTGGTCGAGGTAAAATGAATGTGCAAAGTGCAAATACTGTTGTCATTATTATTATTATTTTTTTTGCGAACACGTCGGTAATATCGCCGTGTTGGTTAGAAGAGCGCCACTCAGAAAAACTGCGACAGCCCGGCTGTCTCGCCCGTTGTTGAATCACTGGGTTGCTCCCCTCCCCCTTACCAGGGCTTAATCTGTACACTTATAAAAAAAAGGTCACCAAACTTCATTTCATGTTTTCACACTTATTTTCATCTCATCTTTTTTCTTTGTCTCAGCAGCCAGCCCCCTTCTTCAAGTTTCTATCTCCCCGGGATTTTTTTCAGCCATTTTATTTTTGGTGTCCCCTGAAAATCTAACAGGCCGGGCGGAGTTGCGGTATCCGAACGTCACCGCAACGACGTGTGTCGGGGTCACACCGACGGCGCCCCTTCTCTAAGAATATCTCCTTCCTCGCCCCGGTCGCTCCATCGGCCATTCACTCTGGGCATAGCTTCCCACCTTCTTTCATTGTAACAGGAAGAGAATTCGAATAGGCTGGGGTGGTGAGCTGCAACAGTGGTTTTTCAGTTTTCCTTGTCCACTGTACACATTGGAGAGGCACAAATGGCACCCACCTCCCGAGGACGCTGGCAGCCGGCGCCCAGCTCCCCTCACCCAAACCCACCATCTTAGCGATGATATTCTAAATACAATCGCTGTATATTTTAAAGTATAATCGGCACCTAGTGCAACGACGGCGTGGGTGATAAAAAAAAATCATGAAAGGGAAATGCACACGGACCTAAAATGTGACTTGGTTTCTTCCCTTTTCGTTATTTTGTGACGGTTTTGGGGTCAGTGAAGGAGAGTTCGGAGCGGACTACAAGCAGCAGGTTCAAGTAGAATCAAAGCGCTTCAGCATCACTTAAATTAATGAATTTTGGCCATTCACATGACTTCCGAAATTAAAAAAAAAACTTGAACGGATCTAAATTAACATCGTTAATTTTTAACATTCACATCAAATTGGGGTTATAGCACTGATTTTCCGCATGGGTTTACAGTTCGTTTCCGCGCAGTGCGGCCCACACACAACTCTCGAACGTTAAAATATTATCGTCTGACGAAATTAAAATAATAAAGCTAAAATGGTAAAATAATTCCTGGGACATTCCGGGCACCGAAATGTCCGCACCGCGACGTCCTGCGCCGAAATGTCCGTGCAGCGAAATGTCCGGATCCCGGAAGGTATCCCGCTGCCGCCGAGTACAGGCGGTAATTATGTCCACCCAGCTTGGAACAACCTCGCAGAAAGCATGCACCGAAGAGAGAGAGAGAGAGAGAGAGAGAATGCTCTTTAATGTGAGCTGGTGAGGTCACCTGCTAGGGACAAGGCTTGCTACACCAGATGGTGGTGACTACGTTGATGAGTGGTGAAAATTAGACATTGGGGTACGGGAGGAAGAAGGCAAACATAACATGTTAAAAAAGGACAAAAAAAATAAGAGAACACTGCCAGCACAGTCCGGACATAAAAATAAAATTGAAAAGAAAATGGTTAACGGAAACGCTGAAACAAAATGAAAAGTAAACGACGGGAAAAATGAGTAACAACATCAACCCAAGAAAAATAAACAGATGAACGCCACAGTGCGAAAGGGTAGATATCGTGACACACTTGCTCTGTCTGTGATCTAGAGAGATTTGTCCAGTTCAGTCTCTTGTAAGAACTGGAGCAGAACTTTTGTACCTAAGGTACTGTCAGCACTATTGGCCCAGGGCCCAAGAAAATGAAAAAGTTCGAGACTGCCTCCATGACGTACACGAGAGAGGGAGCTCGCTGCAGTTTTTCGCGCAGCAGCGAGACTTCCGTACTCTAGGGCGGCACGCACATGTGCGTTTCAGCGATCTCGTTTTTGACGTGTTGCGGCAAAATACATAAAGGGTGGAACACATGCGCGGAAAAGCACGCGTTCCCGCACGCGTCTCTGCGCCGAGGACCGGTTTGGCTGCCCGATGACCCGCCGCGTCGCCCTCTCCCGCGCGCATCCAACCTGCTTGATACTAGAGAGTTTTAGCAGTTCGTCCGTTCCGTCGCGTACGTAGCTAGCGTGTTGACCGGGACCTGTCTGGGCACTTGGGCATTCGTCACGGTAGGGGATTAGTTCCGCTTGCCTGCCTTCGCCATGTCCGCGCCTCCTCGCCCTTCGTCCTCGCCCTTCCGCGCGCGCAGGCGCAGACCGGTCCCGGTAAACCCGGTAACAACGTAACGAACGGAACGGACGGACTGCTAAAACTCTCTATTATGGAGCTTTAGCAGTCTGTCGGTTCCGTCATGTACGTTATTACTGTGATTACCAGGACACGACTGCGCATGCGCGCCCGGAAGGGCGAGAAGGAAGGGCGAGGAGGCTCCCCCACCGTGGCGAATGTACAGACCTCTCTAGGTGGCGTTGAATGCACGCACATGGCCAAGCCCGGCCCGCGGAACTAAACCCCCTACCGCGACGAATGCCCATGTGCCCAGACGAGTCCCGGTAACACGGTAACTACGTACACGACGGAACACACGGTCTGCTAAAACTCTCTATTTTGACGCGGGCGTTGGAACCGCATTGCTCGGACGGACATGCGCGCGGTTGATGCCGTTGCGTGGATTTTGCGGCAGCCAAATCCGTTTTCGGAGCCGTAGGCGCGTGCGCAGGTGGGTCATTTCCACTCATGAGTTTCGCGCTCTGAAGCATATGAGGTTGAAAGATCGCTATAATTTACAAAGTACAGAGTGCGGATGTGTACTGTTCACATGCATGTATGTGTACACTGTTTCCTCCCTGACTGGCGCAGACTCCGCAAACCGTCGTCTATGCAGCTATAACCGTAATATGGTCGTCCTTCCCGTGTGCGTGGGCTTTTCATCTTGTTTTGCGTTCCTTGCTTTGGGACGCTCCCGCGACTCGAGTCGCGTGCGGTGATTAAACGGTTCTAAAAACTCTTTTCTCAGCTCCGCATGCTGCCGTTTCTGAGCCAGCATTCTGCTCGTCCCCCCACCCTTCGCCGGAGTCCTTTCCTCCACGCCGAGGTTTATTCTTTACTCGCTCGCGCGCCGCCTGCGCCGCTTGGAGATTGCGGTTTTGTTGTCGATTGTTTTGTCTCTCCCGCTATTTTTTACTCGTTTTATCTCCCGCGTTCTCCCGTTGTTCAAAAGCGCTTTCCAGCCGCAGAAAACTAAATGCAGCTTCGCACAGCGCCGAGAAAAGAGGGAGGAAAGCAGATTGAGATTTTTGTTTTCTTCGCAATTGCTTTCCTTGCTCTTCGATGCTCCGGCGGTTGTTCTTGGAGTGGCCCCGGAGAACAACGGAGTGGGAGCAAGAACGAGATGAAAGGAAGAAGATTGAACAAAGAGAAAAGCAGAGATAAAAAAAGCGCGAGGGATTCGGCATCGCAAAAACAACCGTCGCTGTCGCAGCCCCGGTCTGGATTCGGAGGGACCTGTCTATTTGGGTGCACCTCCGTGCGGCTGGGCGAACAAGCTGTCGTAGAAGACGAGCTCGCTCCGTCCAAGACCTCTCGAGTCAAAGGCGTTCCTCCACTTTGTTCCGAAACGACGGGAACCGTGAGGTCTGTGTCAGTGCAAAAAGGTGCGTCAGGTTCGAATCGATTATTCGTCGCAAGCCGGAAACTCCTACATGCTCCAAGCACGGTCTCTTCTGTGGACGCTGCAAGGCAAGTCGGACCGTGCATGCGCCTGAGCTCTTTTTCAAAACGCTGCTACAGTTAGTGCAAACATGGTTGTATTCCAAAGGAATGCTAAAACTCTCTATTAGATAGTTTTAGCATATTATTACCGTGTTTACGTTACCGTTTAACGTGTTTGTGGGAGTCGACTGTGCAGCGCGAGAGTTACCGCGAACGGTAACTTACCGGCACAGGCTTCACCGTCGCCAGCGGCTTCCGGTAACACGGTAAACGGTAACGCATATAGGGTAACGATATGCTAAAACTGCCTAATGCCTGTGCTGGTAAATTACCGTTCGCGGTAACTCTCGCGCATGCTCAGTCGACTCCCGCAAACACGGCAGATGGTAACGTATACGGTAACGCTACGCTAAAACTCTCTACTCTTTGATCGCATACGGAAAGCCACGATTATAAGGCGCTTGGGCCTACATACTTCGATATAATACTCTTTGTCCTGCCTCTGAAAGGCAGCGTTACTAGGAATACACTTGTGTATAGCAGCGAAGTCGGCTTTCGCGGGATTGGGGAGTAGCTCTCCATTGGGATATATCGGGTCTTGAGGAAGTAATGAATAAAATGACCTAGATCCTATATACTTCGTTATCAAACAAATTTCATTCCGCTAATAAAATGTCTTATCAGCAATGCATTTGCATCCAGTAGTGAAGGTCACATTAAAGGGGTCTGTATTATAGCGGTTACGGGGGACACATGGAGCTTTGTCATTATAATTTCTCATGAAACTGTTTATATTGCACCTAAGGTGTCTCCTCCGCCGAGCAACTGGGTAGAGCAGTGAAGCTCTATTTCAGTTGGCTGTGCGTTAAAGGGACCCCGCAACACGTACTATCAACTACTAGGAATGTATTTCGGGGTAAAGTCTATTGTCCCAGCAATGTTCTCCCGCAAGAATTCTACAAATCCGTTCACTATCACCGAAACTACGCGCGATGAGAAATCGCGCATAATCGTTTCCTCTCAACTCGACTGCGGACAAACGCGACGAAAGCTACGCGCTCTCTCCCGGAGAGGGTGGCAGCTCGCGGCGTTCGATATATCACCGGCCGGGGAGTTTTCTCGTTTTCTCCACAACCTGGAGGGGTCTATTTCCAGTCTGGTGCCACAAAAAAGCAGGCATGGGTGCCTGCTCGCAAGCGCGCGCTCCGGCTGTAGGGCATTTTGAAGCAATAAACGTTGGTTGTCGAGTGGTATGGTTGAAAGGGAAGTATTGAGCTCATCACTCAAACTCCGCGCGCACTCAAAGCACAAAAGAAACGACAGAACTGTGCCTACAGCTTCAGGCATAGAAGAGGTTCGCACACAGTGCTGACGACGGCGGATCATCACAGGAAATGCGAGAAATTAGCCGCGGAGTTGACCAGTGACAGCCGATCGGACAGCCATGGCATCAATGACGTCATTTAGGCCATGCCAGGGGTGCATAATGAGGAGAACTGGAGAGAGTGCGGTTGGTTGGAAGAGAGCGCGATTTGCGCACTCACCGCTTCACGTGCACGTGTAATATTTGGCTCAGGTATTTCTGGTAGTGTAAGCTAAGCGTAGCGCAGGTTTACTTGCACTGCTCAAAGATTGTTGCAGGGTCCCTTAAAGGGGTCGTGAAGAGATTTTCAAAAAAACTGTGTTGTGTGTGCGCTCATAACCGTGGAACCTTGATAAACAAACAATACATACCCGTTTCGTCGCCCGATATCGGCAAATAGGTAAACAAATGCAGTTACGGTTTCCCCGAGGCTTTCCTCCTCAACTCGTGAAGTGACAGTTCAGTAAGTCAGCAAGAAGCCAATCACAGTTCTCCCTCTTCTGCACAATATGTCGGCATAGAGCGGGCTTGCAAAGGGTCAGATAAAGCTACAACATCGGCGCCATGATGAAACTCGCCCTGCAACTGAACGGGAGACGTCTGATCTCTGATGTTGTTGACTGAGAGTTGACTGATCTTGTTGACTGATCTTGTTGTTGACTGATCTCTGATGTTGTTGACTGAAAGTTCGACCATGTTGGTCGAACTTTCAGTCAACAACACCGGCGAGTGGCGCAGGCAGAAGTAACCACGTTTCATCTAAACTGGGCATTCGTAAACTGTTTACGCTGTTTTCCACGAGTCTAAACTGTCGTTTTGCTAGCCGCTATTCTTGCACAAGTTTGCCGACGTCTGTCTCACGTATAGCCTGTAATGTGAGTTGCGCGAACGTGAAACTTCTGACCTGACGAGACACATGACCGAACGCTTACATGACCGAACGCTTAAAATGAGAGTTTATTACATTAACACGTTTATCGAAGGAACTTCGAGTAGTCGGAACTTAAAACCCATCCATTATTCACTCATCAAGCGCAAAAATAACTAGCGAGAAGCAGCGATTCAGCGCCCAGTCGCCGAGTCCCAACATCACGCAGTTCGACGATTGCTTTCCTGTTTCCTGCAATAAACAATGCTGTTAACGCTGTTTTGTTGATTGTATACGCTCCGCTTTGGCATACTGCAGAAGCGCTCAGCAGTAAGTTGGCGTTTAAAGCTCTGGGTAGATTAGAATTTATGAAAACACGACAGACTTCTGGGTTACAAATGTGAAGAGGCTTTTATGCAGCAGTTTTTCGTTTCGCGCGTGTTTCCCACATAGTGTAGTGGATAAAGTCATTCCACTTCCGGTCACCGAGGCGAACGGTCGTGAAATCATGAGCTCGTTTCGAGCGGCAACAGCGGTCGACGCCGACCGCGGAAACAGGACCGAAGGAAAAGAAAACCAGGATTTTCAGATTATCTTGCCGACGCTGCCTACCGGACGCATTGTGCTCAACAGCGTGTTTCTTCACGCCGACGTAAAGGGACGACCGTACCGAGTCGAAGACTTCAGGGACGCTCTGGCCCAACTTGGTGCACTGCCCGAGGTAATTTCTTTGGGTGCCTATCAAATCAATCATGTTTGGGCTGTGACTTTTAGGAGTGCAGAAGCGACAAAGAAAATGCTGACCACGACGGAGCTGCAGGTGAAGGGGCGTCGATGCCTCGTCATCGACCCACAGAATCAGGAGGTGAAGCTGAAGCTCCACTGGCTTTTGCACGGGGTGGCAGACGAGGACATCCGGTCAGCGTTCGTGCCCTACGGCAGAGTCAGCGAGGTTACGAGGGAACGCTGGCGGGTCGCCGGCGTGAACGAAAAGACTTCTACTACGAGGACTGTGCTTCTCAAGCTCAAGTCAGGAGTCAAGATCGGTGACCTACCTCACCAAATTCGTGTTGCCGGAGAACTGGCTCTCGTCGTGGTGCCCGGCCGGCCCATGAAGTGCCTTCGCTGCAACGGTGAAGGGCACGTGAGACGGGAGTGCAAGGTGCCTCGGTGTTCCCTGTGTCGACGCTTTGGCCATGCTGAGGCCCAGTGCACGAGCCCGTACGCGAGCGCGGTTGGGCCACCTGGTCACGACGATGAGTCCGAACACCTCATGGATGCCGAGGAGGCCGAGGAAGCAGCCAAGGGCACGGGGGATCAGGAAAAGACGGAGGAAAAGGCCACCACGTCAACGAACGCTTGCGAGGCCATAGCGGCAGCAGGCGGAGGAGACAACGACGTGCCGGAGCAAGCTCCGGCTCCCACGGATGACCCGTCGAAAGACGGTGGCACCCGAACGAACGCCCAGGCAACGGTCAACTACGCCCCCGACGCCATGGACGTGCTCGGGAACCCGGTCGCCAAACGGTGTCACATCGACGTTGCCGAGGGTGGCGTCAGCGACCCCGCAGTTCAGGCCGACGAGCCGCCGATGAAGACGACGCCGGGACGCCGCTCGACGACGCGGCTTAAGCCAAGCGTCGCGGTGGAACGCAGGAGTGTAGAGGCGTCGGGAGCGTCTCAAAAACAGCTCGACGACCCGGGGACCAAACGCGTCGCTTAGCGACGCGCTGGATGTGAGCGGTGAATATTATGCCCCCGGTTTCCATTTCTTCACGGAGAAATGTCTTCTCTGAACCTAGCTACCCTAAACGTCCGTGGTCTTTCGAGTAAAAGACGGCAGAGTCAGGTGCACCGCCTGCTAACAGATCTAGACGTAGACGTCTTAGCGGTTCAGGAGACAAAGGTAGAGGGGGAGGAGGAGACCGGGGGCATGGTGCAACGTTTCACGGCGCGGTATTATGTGTGCGTCAGCCACGCAGTTGGTTTTTCTGCTGGCTGCATGTTATTGGTGAAAAAGTTGCCGGGGCTTGGAGTGCGAGAGGTGTGCTCTGGCTTGTCAGGGCGACTCGTTGTATGCGATGTAGTATTGAGTGGTGAAGAGTGGCGAATAGTGTGCTTGTATGCGCCGAATGAAGTTAGAGAAAGGGCTGAATTTTATAGTAACATTAGGCCGCATCTGTTGACAGACAAGCGTCTTGTCGTACTAGGGGATTTTAATTGCGTCTTATCCACGCGAGATAAGATTAGTAATCGGCCATTTCGTGACGAGAGCACGGCTGTGCTGCAGGAAATAATAAATACTATTGGGTTAGTGGATGTGGGCGAATGTCTAGAGGGACGACGGGAGGTGCAATTTACACATTTTCAAGGAGTCAGTCACGCTAGACTGGATAGAGTGTATGTATCGTGTGATTTAATTGAAAAATGTGAAGGGTACGAAGTAAAGCCTGTATCATTTTCAGATCACTGCCTGGTGGTGTGTAATCTAGGATACAAGAAACGGACCAATACTTTCACGTGGGAGCTATGGAAATTGAATGATAAGTTACTTACGGATGAAATCTTTTTTGAAAAAGTGAGTGGTTTGATTCGGAAAATAGAAGGGGATAAAATCGGTGAACAGTGGGAGTGGTGTAAACAGGAGGTAAAAATGAGGGCCATTGAGAGGTCCACTGTCGTACGATACGAACAGAAAATTATAGAAAAGACACTAAGGTCAAACCTAGAAAAACTTATCCGTGAAGAGTGCAATGCGCCTGGGGTGTTTAGTGAGGATATCAGAAAAATGAAACAGAAACTTGAGGCGCTTGACGATGAACGCTACCGGGGAGCCCTCGTGAGAGCGATAGTGGACCGATTAGCCGGTGGAGAGGCCCCTACCAAGCGTGCGTTGGGTATAGAACGGGCGAACGCTCGACGTAATCATATAAGGGAGATAGAGTGGGAAGGACGGGTGACGGGTGATCAGCAAGAGATTGAACGGGCTTTTCATCACTACTACAAAGATTTGTTTGCCTTCCGCAGGGCTGAGGTGGAGGCCTTTAAAACCGAGTTTATCAGTGCTTTCCCAAGGATTGATGAAGACTACAAAGAAAGTTTAAGCCAGCCTATTGCAGTTGCTGAAGTTGAATGTGCGATCGATAGTTTGAACAACGGAAAGTCACCGGGTCCAGACGGATTAACTGCAGCCTTTTACAAGGTCTTCAAAAACGATTTATCGCCACTTTTGGCAGCACTATTTAACGAGGCCTTCGAACTAAAGGCATTGCCACCCTCTTACGGAGAAGCGCACACGATACTCATACCTAAAACAGAGGACACGGACAAACTTAAACATGTTACAGCATATCGCCCTATATCCTTGACAAATGTCGATTACAAAATTTTTATGAAGGTGCTTGCACAAAGAATTCAAACAGTCATCAAGCAGATTGTTGGGCCACACCAGACGTGTGGCATAAAAGGACGCACTATTTTTTCAAACACACACAAGGCGAGATGTGTGCTGGAATGCTGCGACGCTGCCCGAGCTCGCGTGGCTGTTCTCCAGCTTGATTTGGAGAAGGCGTTTGACTGTGTGTCCCATGAATTATTGTTGCTGATTTTAGATCATGTGAACGTTGGAACAGTCATCAAGGAGGGGGTGGCTCTGGCGTACCGAAAGTGCACCACGAGATTAATTGTAAACAAGACGCTGGGGGCCCCCATCAGCGTGGAAAGGTCGGTACGCCAGGGCTGTCCTCTGAGCCCACTTCTTTTCTGCCTGTATATCGAAACGCTCTGCTTAAATATAATTGAAAGTGAACACATTCGCGGGTTTCAGCTATGCGAGGCAGAGGTAAAACTTCTGGCCTACGCAGACGACATTGCTCTTTTCTGTACGACCAAAGATAGTGTTACAAAAGCGGTGGACATTGTTAAACGTTTTGGGTCAATCACAGGTAGTGGGGTAAACTGGGGGAAATGTTTGGGATTCTGGCATGGGGACTGGTCTTTGACACCGGATTTTTTTGCCAACGTGAGCTGGGAAACGAGTCCCGTTAAGTATCTAGGGACGCCACTGGAGTGTTACCAGGACAGCGAACCGTATTGGCGTGCCCGAACGCAGGACATACGCGACAGGGCAGAAAAGTGGAAAGGGGTTTTTCTTTCAATGTTTGCTAGAGCGACTGTTTGTAATTTATTTTTTATTGCCAAAGTGTGGTACGTTATGCAAGTGTTGCACTGCTCGCGTTTGAATGTACAGAAAATGCATCGTGCATTTGCTGTGTTTATCTGGTCATCTACATGGGAAAGGTGCAGTAGAGATAACCTTTTTCGACGCGTCAAGGAGGGCGGGCTTGGGTTGTCGCACCTGTTTGTCCGCCAGTTGGTGAATAGGTTCCTTTTTCTTCGCGATACAAGCGATCCTTTTTTACGAACAGTTTGCCAGGTGCGGCTGTCTCAAGCACTGCCGGAATTTGTTGTATCCAGTTTGCACATACAGGGAAGGATTTCAGGATATTTTAAAGAAGTTGTCATGTCACTCAGGTTTCTGTCAACTCGTTTTTCGATGGAATATTTGAGTACAGTGTCACGTAGAAAATTATATAAAGATGTTTGCGACAGTCTGTTCCCGATACCACGATATAAAGAACTGTACAAAGAAGGCCCAGGGCAGGATGTACTGAAAAGAGTTAAGCGTATGGCTGTAAAACCGGGGGTGAAGTTATTTTTTTTCAAACTTCATTCGGGGACACTTACTGTGCAAACATGGTTAAAAGAAAAGGGGTTAGATACACCGTGGGGTACTGACTGTACAATTTGTAAACAACCGGATAACATAGACCACGTTTTTATACACTGCTGGATGGCGGTTCACTTTTGGGATGTTATGCAGCGAACTTTACACAAAGACTTCCCACTTACCCCGCATGGTATACGGTATTTACCCACAGAGAATAACGAAGGAGTCCCCTACGATGTAATAATGCTCCTGGGCCTTCACAGCATATGGAGGGCGCGCATGGCGTGGCTCCATGGCGACGTGGATGCCCGACCGGCCCGGCAGTTTCTGCGGGAGAGTGTCACGCAGTTCGTTGAGGGGCTGAGAGTCCAGCAGCCAGTACCAGATTGGTTGGATTTTTTAGAGCCGCTAATTTCTCTAAAGTGATGATTAAATAACAAAGCCTAGCCGGAAGCACGGCTGGTATGTTAATGTCGGTGTTTGTTGTACCGAATGCAGTGTGGTTATTTTTGTGTTGTAAGTGTGTGTTGATGACTGGTAATAAAAAAAAAAAATAGTGTAGTGGATAAAGTGTCCGACTAGGCTGGCCGTAACGTTGGGCTGGCCCGGAGGCCGCAAGTTCGAATCGCACACGGGACGCTTTTTGTTTTTTTGCTTGAGCGATCTTGGGCCATTTCATAAAAAAAAAATCAGATTCCGAAGAGAATTCGGGAAGAGAACGTGAAATTCAGCAGGGAAACTGGCTACAAACTGTACAAACCCCCAGTAGGTTTGAGTTCTGCTGCAATGGTTGCCAGACAACTGAAGCGGTCACGACACCGCTCACGTGCATAGAAAACTGTTTTTTTGGCAACGAATAAAGGGTGCATTATTTTTAAAATATTGGGTTTGCAGCTTTGCAGAATATTATACACAAAGAACATTGAACCGCGGTGAATTCTCCAATGTACTTGACGTGACGTCATTCTAGTTGCGCTGCCGACCGCCGGCGCGCGCATGGTCGCTTGCGATGCGCCTCAAAACGAGAATTTCAACGGCGCCTCCTAAATTCCAGAAGCGATGAATTGTGAAAATATTTGGGATTTATGTTCCTAAAAGGTCGTTCAAGCAGACAAAATTAATCAAAGACAAATGCATTTTCTTTTCACGACCCCTTTAAAGCACAATGGCTTAGGCATTATTCCGACAATTCTCATACAGATATTTTTGCATCTTTTTGAAAGGCTTAGATGTCTTCTCAAGCGCGAAAAGGAGCCGTAGTTTTCGTCTTCGACGGCGTGAGCATGAATCATCCGATAATTGTAGCCGCTGTAAAGAGAAAATAAACAAAGAAGCGGAATTCAAAATTGGGTAGCCGGCTCCGCAGCCGAGGGCCCTAACCTCAGCGCTAACACGGGACCATACTAGAATGTAACAAGGAAGGGAGGAAGGGATAGCTTTAATGCCTGAGGGGGCATGGATGTCCTGGTGGAGAAGGAGAGGGTCACGGAGGGAGTAAATGATCGAAGAGGTGTCACGACGGTTTTCAAGGTTCTACCATTTGAATTGGTGGCGAGCATTTTGTAGAATTAACCTGACGCATGCCCCGTAACAGACGAACGCTACGGCACGTGAGCCGACGAGAGCTCGGACTCATGGGGAGCAGTCACGTGATTTCTGGCCAGTCTGGGTGCCACAGTAATTCGCGTCGAAAGGCGAAGAAACGAATGTGATGAAAGAGAGGCAAACACGATGCATAAATGGAGAAATCTTTGATATTCGTTGGCTTTCGCCTTCAAATCCCGCAAGAAGACTTGGGTGCCCGGGGATTTTTTTTTATTGCGCATCAAATCGTCTAAGTACTATAGATTGCACAGATAAAAAAAACAAAAAAAAAACCAGATGGGTGAGATCGAAACAATTGGAAAGTGATATGAGGTTTAACCTTTTAACCTAAGTCGCGCGTGACGTTACCAGTTTGAAAGTATCTGCTTTTTAACATTACACACATTTTTCACTGGCCCTTCTTTTTCTACTGGGCTCACCAGTAGGTTGGGGTACTGCGCGACGCGCTTGCAAGTCGACCTTCATGGCGAGGTACCACAACACCGCGAGGGAGGTATGCAGCCGGCGAACGCCACGTGGTCCAGACGGGGGGTTTCCCCCAGCGACGAGAGTGACCCTTTTCGTCCTGCTCTAGTATCGATCGGGTTTCGTCTGGCACCGTCCAGACGGCATCACATCACTCTCCCGCCCGAGGGAGGGGAATGAAGGGGGGCCGTAGAACCCCATCCGAGGCACGCCACTCGGCCCCTTTGCCGGCTCACTCAACTCTTCCATCCCCGCGCCATACGAGGAGGGAAAAAGTGGGGAGGCCTGCCAAGTGCGGAGAAACAAGCACCTGAGTCTTTTAACCGGCTTTCTGGCACCTTTTTTTGCATCTTTTTGCAATTATATTTCCTTTTTCAGCCCCCGGGAATGCATCATGGGGCAAAATGCGCCGCCTGCTCCCGTGAGCGCCGTGTTCATACGCCGCAACCTCTTGTTTTCTTTTTGTTTTTGCTGTCAATTTCCGAGGCGCAGTCGCACCGACGCTTTTTCTTTTACATTTGCTTTGTTTTTTCTTACCCTCTTGCGCACCCTCCGCTCGCTTCCTCGCGCTTGTGCTGACGTCTTTGTTTTCCTACTGCTGGGTTGCTATGTTTTGTTTGTTTTGTTTTGTTTTTCTTTCGTGCGTGGGTGTTCGTCTGTTGGCAAGTCCGTGCGGTTACTTGTTCGTTCTTTCTTTAGGGACGCGCGCACGCCCGTCGGTTTTCTTTGGTGCGTGCATCCGTTTCTTTCTTTTTTTTTTGATATCGTCTCCGTTTTTGTTATCATCTGCGTGTCGTCTGCAAGTAGTTCCCTCCCGCCTCCTGTCTTGTTGAACGACGGCGTCGGTACCGGAGGGTGCATGTGTTGGACGTGTTCAGGCTGGCATCACTCTTTCCCTTTTCCTTGGTCACGGCATCCTTTAGAATAACGAGGGATAAGAAGTATCAGTTCTTCGTAACTTGGGGCGGGAGCCTTATTCGTCGTAACAGTGCAGCTCCCTCTGGCGGTGACGGTTTCTTTTTGCATTACGTGTTGCTCCATGCGTTGTTCCATTGAGACAGCCGGTAACTCAATCCGGTTGATCCGGCTGGCACCTCGTGTGGCCGAACGATGATAGCGGAGGGCTCACTGGCCTTGTCTGTGAAGGCCGCCTGCGCGGCCGGGCGCCGGAAATCTCGGGTCATTTATAAACCTGAAGTGCTCGTATATGAAGTAGCCAGAAACATGGGTGGCCATATAAACATTTATAAGTAGGTCCATCAGCGTATATATTTTTCGGTGGGTCGCTCATCGGGAGCGGCAAATTTAGGCTTATCGAGAGGTACGTTTGCTTTTATTTGTCATGGCTTCGCGGGTTGATGAGACACCAAAATGATTATAAATTAACGATGGGGTGTCTTAGTTAGCTAGAGTCTCTTTCTGCTGAATTAAAATCATAGCATTGGTCGTACTTGACTGCTAGTAGTATTTCATGTTAAAGCAGGAAATCTAACTAGACTACTTCGCTAGCGGACAATTGTAGTATATGTAGTTTTTGCAGTGGTAATTAAAACTCACTGGGTGGTACCGAATAGGAAAGCCAGTGCCTTGAGTGAGGACTCAACCTGAAATGGACCTCAACTTGCACACTTTGACGTTTACGTAAGTCGACGCTTTCAAGCTGTTAAGGTTCAGCTTTGGCCGCACAACTTTCAGCATTACGCTACTTGATAAATCTACCCGGTTTAGCTAGCGTACCGATTCACATTACGCTGCAGTAACTGAGAAGTGCTCTAAGAGGCAATCTTAAATTGATAGCATTTTAAAGGCCAAGCCTTCAAGTGGTGTAAACGATACCACCCGTGTGTCCGTCTGTAACGCTTCATGTGTCCCCTTTGACGGCTAGCCAGAAGTCTAATAAGGAAAGGCACTACGGCCTTCATATCTTTACATAACGGCTTAGATTTCTCGCGTAAAGATGTCTTCCCAGTGCAAGTTGGTGTTTAGTAGTGAAGACGGTGGCAAAGGGGCTCAGTATATGTCACATTGTATGGTATGGTATAGTATAGTATAGTATGGTATGGTATGGTATGGTATGGTATGGTATGGTATGGTATGGTATGGTATGGTATGAAAGCCCATATTTTCATCAAACACCACTCATATTTCCCCTGTAAATGTGCCTTTGCAATAACTCATTTACTTCTAGTAGTGAATTTGACTTTAAGGGCCGGGTGAAATGCGTTGTATGGGGATACTATGAGTCTTAGGAAACTTTGGTACTAAAACGCAAAATGAGGCTCCTTAAACGGCCCTGAAATAGAGTATTTTCGGCAATGCATTGGTATATATTAATACAGGGTGCAATAAAGGGGCCGCTGGCATAGCTCTCGGGGAAGTATTTAATAAAGACCTTCAGGCTTTCCTTTTTGGATATCAGCCTCGTTATTTGGCGGCGAAAATGTCTCTTTAGCGATGGCTTTGTGTGCAGTGGTGAAGCCAACTTTAGAAGGTTCATTAGACACTCCACTACGTAGAGGTGGATGAACACTGAAGTTGAATCCCGATTATACGCGACGATTCCATTAAGATGAAAAAACAGGAGCGAAATCCAAAATGATGAACGGTAAAAGAAATGCCGACAGTTATGATACCACCTAATTCAAAAATATGAACGCAGCGCAAACTGCAGTCTTCTCGGTCACGGCGCATATCTGCTGCGTTTCCGGAAGTTATCGCCTCATCAGCGAACGAACGCACGCTGCGGGTGCTACTCGGGGTTATCTGGCAGTGCGTGGCCGCCACCGAGCATGCCTCCCACGACCTGGTCACACCGCCCACCCACCCCCTCACACTTTCGCCATACCATTCCCCTCCGCTTTGTTGCTCGCTCTATGTTCTGTGTTTTTTTCGTTCTCTCTTCTACAACGAGGGCGGCGGCGGCGGCGGACGACACGAAACCACCGGAACGGGTGCTTAAGAGCTGCGCTCTAAAAGGTTACAACGCTGGCTTATCGACGGGAACGCTGCCCCGAGGAGCCGGAGGAAATTATACGAGCAAGTACTTGAAACACCGACCGCGTAGGCACAGACTACGCGGGTCGCAGAGCGGCAAACCTTTGAAAAATTGCTATCGTTTACCTGAAACTACACTGATCTTCCCAATGGTGCCTGCTGATAGGTGATCTATTTAATATGCATTTCGAAGTGATGATACATTTAAGCTGGAATTTTAAAACAATTTTTGATCTTGAAGCTGGTGCCTATTACTAACTAAGCAACATAATACGCATATCCAAGTGACAAGACTTATGTATAGGCTTCAGCTGCAAAAAAGTGTTTTGAGTGACCGGAGGTTCCGATTCTGATGGTGTGCTGATAGCACAGACACCGGGACGGTCGTTTTCCAACACCTCGGACTATAGAACACCCTGGGTGTCAAGCACACGTGACTTCTGGTTCGAAGACAAGAAAAGTACACGCAACTCTACAGCCATTTAAGTTTCGCTTTAAAGCGACAATTCCCCCTCGGAATTTCTGCAGATTCTTTTTAGACACGCACACTACTTGTCGCGGTGAGTAGTGCACAACAGCGCCCTCACCGCCCGCCCCCCCCTCTCCTTCTTTCAGTGCTCTTCGTGATGCCGAAACCATGGCAGTTCGGTTCGGCTGCGAAGCGAGGTCGTGGTTGAACCCATGCCTTTTGCAGCGGGTTTTAGTGCTAATCTTTTTGCCTATAGCCCTCAAAGTGTCACGTTATCATCACACAAAAAAATGAAGTATTAACACGCCCCGCGGTGTTAATATCATCAAATACGCCATTCATTTGCACCTTAAAAACTTTTCACAGCAATACTTCTTTGTATTACAGCGAAACCGATCTTAGGCGGTGTCTGTATATTTGCTCCGTAGGAACACGTGGGTCTTAGAAATACATTTAATAATATGCCCTAGGACTTTATAAATTGATTTCAGACTGTTTACGTGGCCTCTTAAAAATGTCCGCCTAGCAAGGTATTTGTGTTCAGTAGTAGACAAGACATTAAAGGGGCTTGCTGTATATAGCGCTCCACAGAGATGCGTGGAGTCCTGGGGCGAATATAATTAAAGGACCCATGACGTTCAGAATGCCTTAATTGCCCTAGTTATGTCTTTTTAACATTGAATTCGTGTTTTGTGAGGAAGACTGTTTTGCAGCGCATCGGCGTATATCAAGTTACCAAGGCACTTACCCCTAAATTATCAATTAAAATTTGTTCGATTTTTTTCTTACATGAATGCGTTGGGTACACGGGTTGGCGAATGTGCGTACCCGGCATACATCCTCGAAAAACCACTGCAAAACTGCGAACCCTCGGTGCGCCCGCTTTCCATTGGACGCAACGAGTCCATTCACGTTCATCCGAAACGCGAAAAGAAAAAAAAAGTTACGAAGCTTGCACTAAGTCGCACAAGGCTTGAACCATAGCGGGGCTGGAGGATTTCTTTCTATGCAAGCAATGGAGGACACACCCCCAAGCATTGCCTTAGGTTTGAAATTAGGTTCCGTCGTCGCTTTTCACTGTGGTAGTTGCACTCATCGTCATATTCATCTGTATCGTCCTCCTCCTCATGCAGGACTGGCGGGCCCGGATCGTTTTGTCTGCAGGCTTTCAGATTTCTCCGGAAGTGGAACGCGTCAGCGCGCGCTAGAACGGGGGGCAACCGGGTTCTTGAACTGGGCGTCTGTACCGTGAGCTGTCTTGTGCTCCCCCCTTGAGGCGCGGACGCACGTGACCTGTTTTATTGGTATTTCTTTGCGAGCACCACACGGAAGTCTGGACGACGCCAGGGGCTCTTCGTAAAGCGAGCGCTCCTGATCGCGGTAAACGGCGCGAGTAACTACTACTCGGGGATTTGTGGCGACTCTGCACACGTTACGGCCAGCGACAACAGCTCCGCTGTTAGAAGGCACAAAAAATACTCGGCACACGCTCAATTTCCTTTACTGCGAATTGTTCCGCGGAAAGACCGTGGATCTGAAATCTCGTTCGCAGTCCAGGCGTGTCTTCAGCTTCTGTTAAGGCAGTACATGTCCTAACAGCCTGGATGGACCTTCTGTAGCAAGGAGCTGTGGTGAGTTCTACTGCCAGTGTGGACTATACGCTATATAGTCCACATTGGCAGATCTGTTATCGATGAACTTCGCCGAAAGAGCCGCTTTCGTGTTCTCACTGTGGTGGTCACCGCTCTCAGGAAAACGCATCAACCGAGTAAGACCGCCGGAGCCAACCAGAGCCTCAGGACACCTCCTACATGGGAAACGGGACGAAGCAACCTTCCTTCCATAACAATAAGGACTTGGTCAGGAGAGGTTAGGACCAGTCCTTGCATCCTGGGTATTTTTTTTTTTTCGCCCAGCCAGGATGAGTCGAGGAATAGTTTTTCACCCCCCCGGTGCCGACAAGCAATTCAAACAAACAACATTGGACCTTAATAAATGCCGCATTTTGCCCGGCCACTTCCTTGGCCCGGTTTCGCAGATGGTATATTTTCCTATCATCACACCTTCCCCTTCACCCCTTTTCAACCTTTTCACTCCTCTTCTACTTTATTTTCGTGTTTTTTTTTCCTTTTCTTCTTCTCATCTTCCATTCTTTTCTCCCAAATTTACTTTCAGCCTTCACCATCCTTTTTCCCCTTTTACCGGATATACTTCGATGGTACCGGCTGGCAACCACGCCTCTTTACTCAATGTATCTCTGTACACACTTAATAAAAAAGTTCTTAAAATAGTAGTAATGGCGGTATTTACTAACTCCTTACGAATCTTACTACCCCTAGGTACGACACGTAGGCTCTGCCACTAGCAACTGCATGGTTAGGAAATTAACTGAGTGTAGGAAGTAGTGTGCGCTAGAGTAAAGTCGTGCGCATGACTAGGTTTATGCATGGCCAGTTAGTAAACGCATGTAGCTCAGAAGAGTGTTATCGCTAGGACTTTACTAGTGGAGGCAGTGGTGCTTACTACATGCTTCAGTTAGTAACCCTGACTAGTGCTGTATTTACTACCTTCAGTTACTAAAGAGCTAGTGTATACTGGGACAAGTAACTTGTTGGTATTCCATTAGTGAATGCCCGACCTTTTTTTAATAGTGTATATTTGAATTCCTCTACAACCTTTCATAAATATACATTCGTTGCTGGGTGCCACCACAGCCACAATTGCGTAACGTCCAACATGTGCACAAAAATTCAAAATTGGCTGACTTGTGTAATAGTCACAATAGCGTGCATAGAGGTAGTCGAACGAAATTTGGCAGAACCAGAACTTATAAAAATTGAAAACAGAGAAAGGCGATCAATCCGGACTTCCTAACAAAATTATGCACTTAATCACACGCCACCCTAAAAAACGAACGAAAAGAATGACGGAAGCACGAATATAGAACGTCTGCGAAAACGGACCAACCATGCGCAGTCATGGACATATTGAATGCGAACACGGAGATATGAACCAGAACACGCAAAATTGAAAAAAAATACTTTTCTTGAAGGTCAAAACACGGCGCGCAGTTGTTATATTTGCGACAAAACATTTCCGGACTTTGTTGCTGTAATTGAGCCACGCGTCTGTTTGACCTGCATGGAACTAAATCCGGTTCATATTTTCTCGATCGCATTTCATTTGTTCATGGCTCGACGCCTGGGTCTGCATATAAATGCGTGATTGCTGGAGTTAATACATTTATTCGTTGTAGTATCGCAAACGATAATAGATAGTCTAACAAGTAAAAAAATAAAAAAAAACAAATTTTTACAAAAATTAAACAACGAAATAAAAAAATGCATTACATGCCCTACATTGCGGGCATCGGCTAAAGGGAAAACATAACTCGGGACATCACTAATGCGAAACCTGGGGAGGAGCGAAGCATGCAGTGTATAAGTGTATTCTTGGCGCCTAGGCGTTTTTGCCAACGGAGATGAAACCGTTGGGGGGTAGAGGTATACAGCTTTGTTGTTGGAGCCTCGTGTCTTTCAGCACGAAGCGTTTCAGCACGAAGCGTTCTAGCACGAGGCGCAAACGAGTGTCCCTGTGTTTTCTTAGTACGCGTTACACAGCGTTCCAGCGCGAGGCGTGAAAGAGTGTCCCGGTGTTTTTTAGTACGCGTTAGAGAGCGTTCTAGCGCGAGGCGCAAACGAGTGTCCGGGTGTTTTCTTAGTACACGTTACAAAACGTTCCAGCGCGAGGCGTGAAAAAGTGTCTTGGTGATTGTTAGCACGTGTTAGAGAGCGTTCTAGCGCGAGGCGTAAACGAGTGTCCCGGTGTTTTAGTACCGTGATTACATGAGACGACGGCTACGACGACGACATTAGACGCCGACAGCCCGAGCCCCTAGGGGGTTTGGCCGCAAAATAAATTTGGGGAACTTATTTCTGATGCCATTGAAATCGACGAAGCAGCAGAGGGGACTTGTCAGACTGCGAGCAGCAATTTCGTCGTCACACGTTATGATTACTCATCAATACTCATCATCATCATCATTACGCATCGTTGCTCATCATTTTTTATAACTTCGGACACGTACAAAAATAGTTTATGTTTATATGGGCGTTTTTTTTTTTTTTTTTGGAATGCATTTGTTAGTGAGCGGCGCGTCCTCCTCCTGGTTTTTCTTGCACTCCGTTTTTCGTCGGAGTTCGAGCTGCTTTCAACCGATAGAAAACTTTATCCCGATTTCCGAGGCGCTGCCCAACTTGGAGTCGTTGGCGTACAAACAAGGCGGCTTGAGGTGGAGCATTGTGGACTCCCTGAAACCTCCCGCTACAGCGCAGCGCTCTGACGGCGCGTGCCGCCACGCTCAACCCCAACATTGCGTAACATCTGCAGCGCTAACCACGCGTGCGGTCCGTGTTGCAAACGACATCCGGCACGCTCCTGGACGCGAACCCGCCGGAACAGCGGAAGAACGACTCCGCCTCCTGTCACTTTTTCTTCCTCTATTACGCAAGGCTCTGCAAGCGGCGGGCTGGTCTCGACAGAACGCATGCCGCTTTAGAAAACGAAGTACAGGAAGCAAGGTGAGGCTTGAAGGCAACCCAGGAAGCGCGTTGTGTAGAGATGGGACCAAATTTGCGTAAGTGATTTTGACGGGGGGAGGGTGCAAAAAACAGAAGTGCCCTCGTGTCGAGATATATCAGACAAAGTAAAAGATAAGCAAATAGCTTTAATTAACGCTTGGCCTCGCAACGAAGAGCCTCACAGCCTGTGTGGAGCTAATTCGCAACCTGAATTGTTATTAAGCCTCTCGCTCTTCTATAGCCCCCTCGTCCTCAATAGAGGTGGATTGCGTCCTCACTGTAATTATTCATTATACAAGTTGCAACATGTAAGGCACCGTGAAGCCAAGACCCTTTCGTATTATATTCGAAAAAAAAAATGGATAAATCGCTCAAGTACATTCCGGCATCGACGGACTTTCTCCTCACACACACAAAGCGGAGCAATAAAATTCCTACACCTCTGCTGGTTTATACCTCGGGTACTTCACCTGCCTTGCTCATCCACCGACTCAAGAAGCGCAAGAAATGTCGGTATGAACAAGTGACAAAACCTGGCTGCCTCGCTGACATGGCCTGATTAGCAAGAGCCGTAGAAGTATTCAGCAACAAGTTCAAGAAGAAAGACCAGGATGCCTACAACAAGTTATATCGAGTTTTAAATAAATTAACATTTCGGCTTCCACACGGAAGCATTGCTCACAATAAAATCTTGAAGGGAAATAATCGCCTTAAGTACGTTTTACAACGCTGCGCAGGCAACTTGCATAGAAAAATGAAAAAAAAAGAAGTTGTCTACAAAAAAAATATGCAAATAGGAAAAAAATAGGAATAGGAGTTGTCTACGTCATTCCTTGTGCAGATTTCCATTACGTGTATATTGGTGAGTCAGGAAACTTTGCTAAGCGCCTGCAGCAACATGTAAATGATGTAAACAAGAACCAGGGCCGTACCCAGAGGGTGGGTTTGGAGGTTCGAACCCCTCCCGAAATCTTTTCCAGGCAGCACACAAGCAATACTTACTGTTGCTTTCAGCAAAACTACCCCCTTCCCAAAATCCCCCCCAACCCCCCCCACCCCCCAAAAAAAAAAATTTCTGGCTACGGCCCTGACAAGAACCACGTGTTGACAAGCGCCCTCGCCGAGCACTGTGATACCACATCGCACACAATGAACTGGTCTGCTGCACGTGCTTCCGTGTGGAAGCCGAACGTTAATTTCTTTTAAACTCGAAATACTTGTGGTCGGCGTCCTGGTCTTCTTCAAAATGCATCCCGACCAGACGGGCTTCCGCCATACCCTTGTCATCAACAAGTTTTACGCCAATGCACACCCCACCCATAATTCCGAAGTGCGTAAAGGGCCCCAAAACACCCAGTGTTGCACATTGTCCCTACTGTAATAGCACCACCAAAGCAGACCTTCAGTACAATATGTGTATACAGTCAAACCTCGATATAACGAACACGGGTATATCGAATTATTGCCTATATCGAACACTTTCTATATCACGCGGAAAATCACATGCATTTTTAATTTTGTATTTCGAACTGGGACGGACATGAAATGGGTAAATCGAACTCCGCCACCCCAGACTGCCCAGACCGCTCGCGCTCTAGCTGTTGACAGGCGGTGAGCTATCCCGCAGTACCCTCGAGGATAGCGGTGGCGCGATGGGCGTTCCCGACTGCTGCGCATCGGTTGCGCCGAAGCAGAATTGGGCGGTGCAAAAGAAGAATGCGAGCTTGAAGAAACCTGGGGCCAGCTGGAGTGCTTTTTGGTGCTGAGCCACGAAGCATGTGCATTGATGACTTTGTTGGCGGTGACGACAGCACCGGAACGACGGCGGAGTTGACGGATGTGGAGATGCTAGCGGACGTTACTACTGAGCGCACAAACGAAGACGCTGCCGAGGTTGTACCCGCAAGCGCTGATAGTGCCCCGCTCCCGACTTCGACGAGGCTTCAGCGGTTTTGGGCCTACCGCACCGGTACTGCAGCGCTATAGAAGGCACCGGCTTGTCGCTTGTGGAACGTTTGGACTACGTTGAGGAAGTCGTGTATGACACGCCAGGCTACCCTGCTGCAGTACTTTAAGCCAAAATAATAAATACTTTGAAGCACCAAGTGAATGTTTACTGCACAGTTCGCTCATTTAGTGTTTTGTACCAGTTTATGACGCGATTTTTACGTGATTTTATATATCGAATTCTGGTTATATCGAACTATTTCGCGGGCACCGCGCTGTTCGATATATCGAGGTTTCACTTAGCCATTCTTCGATTCACTTCGTTCAGACACCATTCGACCCATTGATCCAAACAGCATACACCAAAAACCACATGCCGCATTAGATAAGTCTTTATTGCGCGAAATAGGGAAATTTGCAGCCAAAAGTGGTCTCTCGCGAGTGGTCTGACGGAGTGCGACCCCGGCGAAGCCTCCGAACTGTCAGTGAATAGAAGAAAAAGTGCCTAGAGCTGAAGCAACCCGTGTAGTCACCTCCCCAATAAACTTTCAACTACTGCTTAGGCACTTAGGTCTGCCTAAGTGGTATCAAGGTGAAAAGCCCAGCGATTATAGAAGACTTCTTCGCAGCTGCGTTGACTTTGCGTTTTTTCCTTTTCTTTTGTTTCTTCGTCTTTCAGCGCGAATAGACCCTATGCAAAATGCGCCCCGCCATCTCACGTCGACTCCGGTAACTAGGTCCGCCATTTTGGTGCGGTCGTTTGAAACCGAAACCAAGTAGCAAAGCTATGGTAGCAAAGCGGCGCCAAACATAGAAGGCGGTCATTGACCGCTCTTGGTGGTGGACTACAATGCCGGAGCATTGCTGCGCACCGTAGTGCACGCAACGCGGAAATACCGGTCCAAATGGAGAAAGGGTACTTGAAGTTCCACGCACTTGAACGAACTTTCTGACCGGCGCGAGCAACCTTTGTGACACGCTTGGCGCGGGGCGCTGGGAGCGAATATTTGTCGTTGGTTCGCTAAGCGCGGGATTTCGTAGTCGCTGTCCGGATGAAAAATAGAGCTGCGTTGGAGTTCCGTGGTCCAGCCTTTGCATTCTAAATGAAGCCTGAGCGTGCGCCACCTATTTATGTGACTGACAGCGGCGCTCAAGCGAGGAAACAGTACCACACGTTGTCAAAATTAGGCTTTGTTCCTTCACTCGTGCCTGTTGCTCTGCGCCCGCTTCATTTCATTGTTAAATGGTACCGCTTAGCCTGTACACGAGCCTTTATCTTACCTAGGGCTGTAAACAAACTTTTCTTGCCGCACTACGCCGTCACGGCGCGGTTGAAAATTTCCTCTGTGGAGGGCGCGCACGGTATGGGAGTGTGTTGTTGGTTTCTTTTACGTTGCACTTCGCCGCGTGTCGTTGCAGAAGTGGCGTACACTGTTTTATGATGATCTAACGGTGGAAAATTCGATCTTTTGCACTTGGTTCCCGATTTTCCGGGCTGAAAAGTTTGTTGTTACGTCAAGTTAACTTGGTGCCCATTGTTATTTCAGCCATGATGTATTTACTGTCGAATATTTTGCGACTAAAATACACACTCACTCCTCTAGTTTGTCAAATGCTGCATGCATGCCTCCGACGTTATGATAGTGGCCATTGATGTAGGTAGCTGAGACAATTTTCAAGTTTTATTTAAAAAAAAAGAGAAAACGGCCAGAGTTTCATCAGGCCGCCGCGCATCAGCTTGAGTGATTTTGCATTTTTGTATCCACGGTGAAAATCCCAGTAAATGAAACCACTTCGCTGGTTTATAGCGCGTGCACTATAACAAACTGTGGATATAAATGGAACAAAGGGAAACATTCGCGCACCCCTGCATGTCGCGGTCTAGTAAACACGACGTTGCCCAGCTTCTGCGTGCTCGCGAGATGACCACGGCGAAATGTGGCATGAATGCTTGCTGGTAGCTCATAGGTGACCCTTCAGGTGCCATGCCAGTCCTTGTTTCTGTCATTGTCGGTGGTGAGGCCAGCACAACTGGGGCAAAAAACCTAATCCAAGGCTACCAAGTTTTCTCCCAAGCGCCTGCACGGCACTTTGTACTCGACGTGCATGGAACAGACGCATTGGCAAGGGAAGGGAGGGGCCATTTTCTCGCGGGCTTCTCCAGTCAATGTCTTGGACACTCGCTGGCTTGATGCCCTGCTGTCTCGGACGTCCCCACTGTTGTGGCAGCTCAGTGCACGCAAGCTCCGGTGGTGCCTCTTTAAAACCTTGGGCTTGCAAGAGGGCGAGTAGGTGCACAGCCGCCAGGATGTGACTGCATGCTCCACTGCAACCCGCCAGGCACTCGCACGCTGCCACCACAATCGCCCCACTGTCCGTCTCAAAGGTGAGGCACACAACTTAGGGCCGGCCACTTTTTTTGTGGGAGCGAAAGCAGCTGCTGAGCGCATGGATGAGGCCCAACCTGCAAGAACAGAGGGAGTAACAGTAAATTGCACTCAGGGAAGAACAGGACTAGTCCGCTACAGTTTATGGTAAAGGGACAGAGCAGAAAGAAGTGGCCGCAAGGAACAGACTCAAAATGACCAGATTTTGTGTCTTGTTGCAAGAGCAATAATCTACACCTCAAACAGCAATGATGTCAAAATTGTTTGTCAAGTTCGAGCGTGCAAGCATCTCTGCATGCTTTGTTAATGCATTTTCAAGAGAAGGAAGTTTAACATTTAAAAACTTCACCGTGGGTAATGATACCAGTACCCGCATAATCGTGTTCGTCATAACTTAAGCAAGCAATAATATGATTATCTGGAACTCACTTCCAGAACCTTTCGAGATAAACAGGTAAACATTCGGGCTATACCGATGGCCCATCGAATTAAAAAAACAATCTTCTTGTTCAGTGAGTTCGAGCTAACGAGGTTTTACTGTATTATCTATTCGTGCACACCAAAAACATGCGCTTTAGAAACAAACACAAAACACCCCACCGCCAAAAAAGGAGAATAATGACACACAAACAGATTTTTGCGGCAGAACATTGGCAATAAATAATGAAAACACACAAAAAAAGAAAATTCAAGGCGTATGTGCGCTTTTGTAGTTGACTTCGCCGCAAAACGCGATTGCTTTGCGGCAAACGCGCGGGCGGACGACCGTCACGGAAAACGGCCGCAACCTTTCCGTAAACATCTTCGCCAAAAATCATCCCGTAAATTCGATGTACAGCATTTGAAAATACCCAATCCACCCACTAGCGGTACGGTCTGGCGATTGTCGCTTTCCTCTTTAAGGGTTACTGCAACAGGGTCCCCGCTACGCATTTGCATGATAAACAACGGTGAACAAAGTGCTATACAAATGCTCATACCGGTTAACTCGCGCCAAGTAAAACACAAAGAAGGATTTACTTACTGCGAGTCGCACGTGTTTGTCCGCACCGATGAAGGCGAGCCATGCGCCTCGGTGGCAAGGCGGCATGCCCTGCTCCGCTGCCGCTCGGATGGGTCTTTGGCGCGGCACCCCATGGTATGAGTCTTCAGACACAGTCGGCAGCGCAGACAAGTCCTTCGTCCACAATACGCGGTCGGGAGCCGGAAAACGCTGTCCAGTTTGAGCCATACCGCGTTACCGTCACCTACTCTTCCACAGTAAACAATACGAGACTTGCCGATCGGCGCCCGTACCAATATGGCCGACCGTCTCGTTTACATCAGTGTTGCTAGATCACCAAGCAATTTCGCATAAGGTGTATTACTTCTGCCGGCGCCGCCTGGCCCGCACTAGCGTCACTAAATAAAGGCTTGTAGAGTATCGGCACTCTTTTCTCTCATTGTTATGTGCCGCCAGGATTTTCATCGGTCGGTCGGCAAAACGTGATATTTGTTTACATATGCATGGGCGCATCCATTTTGTTTCTGGGTGCCTCTCTCTCTCTCCCTCTCTCTCTGTTGCCGGGCGCTGGAGCGGTCGGTCACACTCTGCCTGTCACAACCGGCGGTGGTTTCGTTGGGAGAGATGGCAACACTGTAAGCCAGAAACAAAATGGCCCCCAGACGCTTCCGGGTGCACGAAGTGGCGGTAAAGCGTTGCTTATTTAGTGACACTAGCCTCGCCTTGTCGTCGTAGCTCGATAACGGTCGATGGGACTGCCCGGACTGCCGGAATCAGGCGGCGCAGCGAGATAACGAACCGAAGTTCTACCTGATGTACCGTTGTCAGGGGGTCACTCTGAGGCTTCGAAAACCACGCGGTTTAAATTTTCATAACCGTTCGAACTTCGTGAACGGCTGGCGCTTGTCATGCATCTCCCCGTTTATTAGCGCAAACAAAAGTGCGGGTACATTTCAGACAAAATCTGCGTATATAACCGGCAGCCCACGCGTTCATTTACACTCTACATTTTTTCGCGCTTAGCAAGCTTTAGTGATGACGATTTTTTGCACACTTGTTCCAAGCGGGATGGGAGTTCACGCTGAAAAATCACGTTTCCTAAGCATGACCCTAGTACAGTACTGCCAGTGATGACTCATGGGCTTAAAGGGACCCTGCAACACTTTCGGTAAGCGCTTTCAGTCTTTCCTTCGTGTCTGGAACCACTGCGAAGGGTATAGTTATCGCCAGCACGGAGCGGCACTGCGCGATTTGCTCGTCGCACCAGGTACGCCTTCCATTTCTGCTTTGTTTAGTGGCTTTTTTTTAAAGCTGCGATCGAAAAGCGTTCATTGCTGTAACTGAAGGAAAACCGACCAACATCCGCTACATGGCCTTAGTGACGTAATTCGAGTCGTCGAAGAACATCAAGACCGGGAAAGACAGAAAAATTTTTTGAGCGAGTTTACAAGTTATCTAATGGGCATAGAAGAGTAATTTTTGGCTGAGGTACTTTACGACCCCCTAATCTAAGTACTGGGTGTGTTGGGTGACTACGTTCTGCAAGCATTTAGGATTTCAGAAAAAGTTCCAAAAGTGTTGCAGGGTCCCTATAAAGTCATCTCTAGGAGTACACATTTGTCATAAACCTTTCTTTACAGAGTGTATACAAGTCGTTCAGAGGGTGTCATACTTTACGCCATGAAAATCATCGAGCGAGTAAACACCATTTTTAGGCGGTGCTCAGCTGAGTACTCAGGCATTTTGGGCTTGTTAAAATACATTACAATGAAACACACGGTCCGCGTTACCGGCTTACAAGTACTCGCGTTCCCGATATTTCAGGTAAACTATGCTCGCTGAATACATTGCAGACAGTGCAGACGAACGGATAGCATTCTTGATGCGTTAAAGAACTGTACGTCTTTAACTCTGCTTGCAAATTTTTGGAGGAACAAGTCAGTGCATTTCCTAAAGGAGGGAATATAAGGATAACATCAAATAATTTAACGGAAAAAGTTGAGATTTATCAGCCCGTATCTTGCAGTACCCGCCGCGGTGGCTCAGTGGCTAAGGCGTCGTGCTGCTGAGCGCGAGGTCGCGGGTTCGATTCCCGGCCGCGGCGGCCGCTTTTCTGATGGAGGCAAAAAGCAAAAACGCCCGTGCGTGCGAGATTTCGGCGCACGTTAAAGATCCCCAGGTGGTCAAAATTGATCCGGAGCCATCCACTATGGCGCGCCTCATCACCTTCGTTGCGTCGGCGCGTTAAACCCTAATATCAATCATCAATCAATCTTGCAGTGCCCTTCAGAATAAAGACATTCTTACCCATCGAAAGTGAATATTCAACCAGTCGCAAATTTACGCAAAAGACAAACGTTTCTCCGTATATATATAACGTGTCATAGCTGGATTACAAGAAAATGAGGTAAACTGCTAATTTTCCGCGGGTAACTAAAGCTCAGTAGCTGCAAAGCAAAATCAGTTGAGACGGAGTACAGATTCAGATGAGTCAGTTATCTTAATTTCAGAATTCAGCAGCTACAAGATAAGTTCGGTGTATTCTGAGTTATCTGATGTGTGAACAGTCGTACTCACTCACAACGATTGCCTCTTTTCCCATAGCACTGCATTCATACTGGTAACCCGCAGACTTTGCTCGTATAACGGTCGACTGACAAGGCATCGCTCTCATTCTGCTGGCTGCATCCGGAAGAAAATGCGGAGGTTATTAATCGCATTTGCGGAAGAGCTGCGCCTGCGGACAAACGTGAGAGCACTCACTGACGACCCGATAACGGCTTCAAATATGAAGAACCCCTCTTCCTCCCCATCCATCCTCTCTTTACCTTCTTCCTCGCGTATCTCCACCGCATGCCAGCACAAAAATGCCCTTCCGAAAAGCACAGTCAAAGCAGATATAACCCGCACTCGCACCACACTCGAAATCCATCACTGTCCCACCGCCGTCCCCTGGTCGCCTTCTATATGCACCGGTGAACACCTCCTTCCCCTTGATTCAGACTTCTACCGCCTCCCTCAGAAGCCGCCGAGATGTATCTATATAGACTGCCTCGCCGCTGCTTCAAACCATGTGTTCTGTGTACGCCATAAGCAGCCCGCTGATGACGCGAGCCTTGCCAGCACGTTCCCGTTGTCTCCTCAATTCGCCAAGGTTCTGCAACGCCATTCGGTTAATCTTCCGCCGAGACCAGACGGAGGGAGGGACGGAGAAAGGCAGTTTCGGTTTCGCCGAAACGGGCACAAGCTCGCGAGCACACGTGCGACACGTGCCGGCTCCAAATCGGCGTCGCCTCGTGGCACACACGGGTCCTTCTTTCTGCCGCCGCCGTCGTGGCGATCTCTATTTCGTTCACCTTTCCACGCGACCCTTCGTCGTCGGCGACGAGGTTTGTCCGGTTATAGACTCCCCAGAGACGGATCGGCGCTCAAGATACACGCTCTTTACCCCCTCCCCCCTTTCCCCCTTCTCGAACACCATCCACAACTGGCCTCCGCGAAGGTTTTACGGACAAAACGCACGAAAAGGTGAAGAGGACCAGGGGTCAACAAATGCGCACCCGAGGATCAACGAACCCTGGCTGCACGCGCCCGACCGGAAGTTCGAAAATGGGGGGAAGGGGGTGGGGAAGCGGGTGGCCTTTCGGGCTCCCGGTGTGGTTTCCCCCAAAACCCCAATCACCAAAAACGCACGCAAGGTTCTCGAAGGTCGCGCGTGGCGGCGCCCCCCTCCCCCTTTCCACTATCGGCCTCTGTTGGAACCCCAGCTAGGCGGGCCTACGGTTTAAAACGCAAAAACGTACAGGCTACAATCCCTCCACCGTAACGGGAATTTTTGGTTATTTGTATACAGTAACGTTGTGTGGTCATAGCTGCACAATCGCGGTTTCGGACGCGGTTACCCCTGCCTCTTCTTCTGCCCCCGCTAACGGTCTTTCAAAATAGAAAGGTCTCGATCCCCGATACGACGACGCCCTCCCGTGAAAACTCCGGCTGCACCGGTCTTCGATGTTACGGGAGTCCTCAACAGTCAACAAGAAATGAGCATTGCAGAAAAGAGGATAGAAAGAATGGAAGAAGACGAGAGGAACTGCGCGCGCGTGGCGGCACGTGCTCCCGGAGTAGCTGCCATTGGTTGGCGAGATCGAAATCGGTAGCCAATCAGAGAGGAGGGGTCCGTTGCCGCGGCAACTGCCTCGGCCAATGGGGAGGGGCGGGAGATAACGGTACTGCCGCGTCGGGCTTTCAGAATCAGCGGCCGTGGCGGACGCTGGGTGCAGTGGGGAGCTCGAAGCGGTCGTTCGCTCGCTCCCGAGTGACGCGGTGTGCAGACTCCACGCGATCGTCATGCGACGGCTCGGACCGGCGCCGATGGTTCGTCTTCGGGGCGGAGCGGACGCTGCGCAGCGCATCGCGTGAGTGAATTGATTTTGAGCTTGTTTGAAGCGTGAATGACGGCTCGGCGCCGTGTTTGAGATCGTAGGAAAAGGAGAAAATGCTTAGCATAGCAGGCGCATCAAAGTAGAATACCTTGACATCGAAAGCGCGCACTTTCGACATCGAAAGCGCGAAAATATCGGCATGCACCTGATAATGTTTCGCATTCATTGCACACCACGTATCTGGAAAAGCATACTATATCGAATTGTCTGCAATGCACTTGGCGCTTATGCATCTGATGACTGCGTTTTTATGGTCGGGTTTATCTTGGCACTGTGGCCAAGGATAAAAAATTAGCATGATAGCAAATCTGGCTATTCAAAGGCAATTTTCGATTCTATTCCGTGCGTCTGGATGCCGCTACAGACGGCAGACTGCCGTTCACGAATGAAGTAAATGACGAATGACGAAATATTTTTCTCGTCCCTTCGATTTGATAAATACCAATATAAGCACGGAGTAAGGAAGGGAATAAAATAATATACGTTGCAAAAACAGTCGACGACCCAAGACTTAAAACTTGCCACACTGTTTTGTTTTTGCTCTTTAATTGAAAATCTCCTTGTTCAAACAAAAGCAATGACCCTCGCATTTCATCTTCACTTTCTAACCCTGTAAGCCTGCTTATCTCCCCAGTTCGATTATTTCGTGCAATTTTTCATTATATAGGTGTCCGTCACTGTATACTCCGCTCGACCTGCAAGGATTTTTACTGAATGATTGTTGCCCTCCGCAGTTTATGTTGTTTACAAGGCGTACTTTTTTCTGCCTGGTGTTGCTTACGCGACTTTACGCAACGACAACCCATAGAATATGATCAATGCTGCACGTTTTGAACGTTGCTGTAAGCGTTTTTAAAGACGAGAGTCTTTCTGGACTACTTAAATGCGGAAATTTTGGCTTGTCTGCCCGTTCGTCCGTCCTGCTGTTTGCCTGTCTGTCCGTCCTGCTATTTTCTATCTGCCCGTCTTCTGTCTGTCTGTCTGTCTGTCACACCTGTCACAAAGAATTCGTACCTGTCAACCCTCTTCAGTAAAAAGAAAAGATTAGGAATAATTCGGGCAAAACATAAATACATGATTTCATACTAGCAGTGTTCTTTTAAATAACGATAGACACTGGCTTGATTTTCGCGATAAAAATTAAAAAAAAACACAATAAAACAATATTTTATAACACAATACAAAAAGGGCTAGTGGTAGAGCTTAGAGATCGAGATTCCCAACAGTACCAATAGGTCCCAACAGATGGCACGTTAGCAAAGCAAACACGATAAAAGTTGCATTGAGTAGTTGAAGTCATAGGCGTGTGCACAGGGGGGGCCGGGGGTGGCGGCCGCCCCCCCCCCCCCCTAATCATCTGAAGGGGGGTGCCAAATTGGCCCATATTTTGCCAATGTAACACATTAAAGTAAAAATTTCTGCTCAGAAATATTTTGTATGTGTTGCAATTCCATCGCACTGAAATCAAAATGTTTTAACCATCCCTCTTTGCACTGCGTTCGGACCGCTAGACCTTCACTGGGAAGAGGTCGGGAGTTGCTGTAAAAAAAAGGGGGGGGGGGGGGGGGGGGGCGCAGCGGTAAGACTTTGCCCCCCCCCCCCCCCCTAATCGAGAAGTCTGCGCACGCCTATGGTTGAAGAAGTAGGTAATTTTGGATGAGGCAGACTTAGCCTTGCATAACTGTCGGCAATTGCTCCACCTAGTCGTCCCCAGTAGTATTTATTTATTTATTTATTACACGTTCCTACAGCGCCCGTAGGGCATTATTGTAGGGGGGTTATTTCGAACAGTATACAGTACATAAATTTGTCAGTGTGAGACAAATAACAATGAAACACTTATTTCAACAATAATACATGAGGCAACTCAAATCTGGAAAGAAAATTACACAGCTTGCTCCATAGCCTCAGCAAAATTCGTGGGAAGAAACACTTCGTTTGGGAGGTTATTACAGTCGCTAATAGTGTTAGGAAGAAATGGATGTCTGAACACATTAATGCGACATTTGAATTATCTAATTTTTCGTGCATTATCTCTGCGTGCGGATACATAGTGTGGCTGTTTTAAATACAAATCTTTATTTATTCCGGTTTGGTTATTGCAAATGTGGTGTAGAAATTCCAACCTTAGCAGTTCTCTTCTTTGATGCAACGACTTCCATCCAAGACTGTTTAAATTTGAGCTCCTGACATTAAAATTATAATTGCTGGTTACAAACAGAGCAGCTCGCTTTTAAAGGGACACTGAAGTGATTTGTAAACAATGCGGGATTACGAACGCAAATTGTAGTCCGGAGTCCCTAGGCCCTGTTTCGACCACTCTATTTAGTAGAAAAATCAATTCGAAAATACTGTCCTCCTCTCTTTACGCTCGCCCATTTTCTGTGGCGTTTTCGTGTGACGTCAGCAGGAGAGGAGCTGGCAATTGGCTACGCTACTGCACGGCTCGCCGACCTTCCGCGACCGAGTCAGTCGGCCCAGCGTTTAGTCCGCCGGCCGCCGACGGGTCGTCGCAATTCGCTCGATCAGTTGAAACTAAGCCACAACACGTTTGGGAATGGACGAATGTGCCTTTCTTTACTTCGTTAGTTTGTACACTGTATCTAGCTCCAAGTCAAGGTCGCTTCACGCAAGCGCTGCACAAGCGCACATGCGACGCTTCGCTGACTGGTACGCCAGTAGGAAAATATAAGGCCTCTTGAAGGGGGAGAAGAGTCAGCGAAGTCAATATAGGTACTAAGGAAATAAAATCAACTGATATTTTTATCGTACAGCGTAAAACTAGGGTGCGGGAAGCACTTTTTTGCGCTGGGCGAACAAGCACAGCGGTCAGCAGCACGACTACGCATCTGCGAACACTTTTCCGTCTACGAAATGCAATTGATAGACGTGAGCTATTGTGGAAACTCGGGGGACGCTTACTGCACTTGCGCAATACAACAAATAGTCACCGAAGCTGCTTGAAATACTAAAAGTAAATAAAACTGTAAACTGGTTATGCATTATATAGCCTATATTTCCATCATCATCATCGCCCGCCCCCGTAGTCTAGTGGTCTGGAGCGCTAGGTATGTCGCCCGAATTGTTTTGCCAGTCATAAGTTCGAATCCCCGTGGGTACGTGCTTTTTTTATATAAGTTCACTTTTTCGTTTTTGCCGATGTTTTCTATACTGGGTTCACCTTTTTTGGGGCCGCAACGTTCATTGCTCCACGAACTAGTCCACAGAACTCGCGCAGGCTGGCACTGGCGCGCTAGCGAGTTCTCGTTGGCGTGCTGTTGCCATATGCACCGACTGCATGCAGGCAGTGGGCCCAGGCCAGAATCAACAGACCCTTGGACTGGTGCGAACACGCTTCTTACGATACAGGCATGAGTGAGGCAAGCTCCAAATATGGGGGAAAAGCGCATGCATTTGAGCGTCTGCGGGGACGCGGAGGGCGTTCATGCACTGCGTAGGGATCAGCCAATGAATGCTACGATTCCAAGCCGTCCTGGGAGGCTTATCTTATGCATTTTACAGTCGACAACATTGCAGAAGCGCGGTACTATACGATTACTGTGATATTGAGAATGCCCATCCAACGATGCCATCGGATGGCAAACATGTTGTTTTACAGAACCGAAACCGAAACCGAAACTTGTTTGATTGCTAACCTTGGGCATCGTCCAATCACGGTGCCCCCTCCTCCCAACGTCACAGCTTAGTTGGTGCGGCCGCCGCAAACCGCGCATGGTAGTTTTTCTTCTTTCGCGCTTTGTAAAATAATTATCGATTAGTCAACCGGATAAACGATGAAAAGTGTGCTAATTTGAGCCAGTCTACGCAGTGCAAGCAAAAACGGGAGCTTGAAAAATTCACTTCAATGTCCCTTTAAACTCCCTCTAGTTTTTCTGGTAATATTGCAGTAGAGGGATCCCATGCTGTGCATGCATATTCAAGTACTGGTCTTATATTTGTGAAATAGAGCGTTTCTTTTAGTTTTGTATATTATTATAGTATTATTATATTATAACAGAGACACACAATGTCACCACATCTCACTCAGTCCTGTGGACTACAAGAATCCCGGCAGGAAACGAGACGCCTCTCTTCGCACAATCCAGTTGTCCCTAGGAAAAATAATGTCCTCCGATGTAGCATGGGACACTGTAGCTTCTGGAGATCACGGAAAAAGTTCGTCCGCTCAAGGTTGGTTTTGGAGCAGTTCATAATGTAGTGATCGATGCCACCACTCACACTACAGAAGGGGCACAAAAGGGATGAAGCAATGTTGATTTTATGTTGCACTGAATTCAGCAAACCTCCATATTGCTTGTATTATGGGAAGAGCAGACGGGGGGCGGAGTGCTTATAAAAGCGTGGGGGCCAGGAGAGACGAGAAGCAGTTGCGTGTCACTGGCTGCAGAAGACAATCGTCTTTCGAGTCCATATTTGCAGCGAATGAAGCGACAACGGCCAAGGTTTTTATTTCAGAATGACTTCATCAAAACATTAACATTCGTCAGTCTGAGCCTGCGCCATATAAAACTCTAGAGGCTCCAAATATAACCGCTGCAACAGCCCGAAACGAATAGTTTGGTGGCTCTCTACGAACTATAGATGAAACACACGCGAATGGCGGTTTACCGACAGCCTTCTGTACACCTAGAAACGAGCACGATTTTTTACTGATATGAAATAGGCTCGAAGCACGCAATGTCAACAACATGTGCTATTTACTGTTCGTCTGCTGTTGAGCTGGCCTTTAAATTTCCATCAACGCACTGTTCTCGCTTAAGCCCATGCACATGTGAAAGTTGACGGAAAGCGAAAAGACGACTATGTAATTCAAAGGGAATGCCAGCACTAGAAATTGGCTGCTGCGGGTGTTAAATAAGTAGCCCCTGGCGGATATTTCCGGCTCGGTGTTTTAAGGGAAAGAAAGAGATAGAGAATAAACATTCACTAGAGATAAACGGTGGTGTTTACTCGAATTAGAAAGAATTTTTTTAAGAATCATTGCATGAATGTATTTGATACCACACGTATCGAAAGCAGTTCTGAAAAATAAAATCAGCTAGCATACAATGAAAAACCTGCAATTATAAATATACCCCGTCTGTCCTTCTGTATCCTATCATCCACTATCGCACCATAGCGCACCATAGTTGCAGTTGGAAGTTGGTAGAAGAGGTGGCTGATGGAAACGACGGTGACATTGATGATGATAGTGGTGGACATATTTCACTGACATGTTTTATTTCATTTCGACGGCAACATGAAGAGGTAACGGATCAAATCAAAGTTAACGCGTGTAGCAGCATTTCAGCAGGAGAAGTGTGTCCGAAGGTGCCGTTTTACTCCACCTTCGGCAGTGTTGTTAACAAGCTACCCGGTAGAACTTAGCTGCGAGTCCGTAGACGCGGCAGTTATGCAACCCTGATAAGCACCAAAATGGCCGCCGTTGATGACTTGCGTGCCTAAGTCGCTTTACCCTTATTTCTTATCTAGTGGCACTACCTCCACCGATGCACCCCCAACCGTTGTCAGATGGTGGTGGGGGGGTTGCACATCAGTGCCGCACCCCAGAGCAACAAAACTCATCCACCGATCACCATTCGACGCCTATGACGCCATTCATTGTAGCCTCCACCCCCCCCCCCCTCCCCCCCATCCAGGACCATGTGACGCCCTGCATTTCCGCAAAAATGCAGATATCGCGGAATTTCCAAATGTAATCGCTATAATAGCGCAAATGGAGATAATTGGTAGAACAAAATTTTGAAAAACTACAAAAAATTAGGAAAAAATACTTGAAAATTACGACAGATTGCAATGCGTATAACGCATGGCATTTCCACAATATTGCCGATTTCGCGAAACTTCCACTGTGATCGTTATAATAGCGTAAATGGATATGATTGGCCAAACGAAATTCCGAAAAACCAAAAAATTTGGCTGGAAAAAACTCACACTCAAGACAAGCGGCATACGAATGCTGCACATTAGTAGATAATTCTCTGAATTGCTGCAGATTTTTTTTTTGTCTCAGTGGCGGCCTTTCTACCTGGGCGGAGGGTGGCGATGTTGTGCCGTGTCTTCATCTAGCTGCGGGAAAAGAAATCTGTTACGAACGCGATAGTTGTCGGGAAACTACCTGTAAAGCACGAGAAGCATTAGAAGGTTACCGAGACGTTTCCCTTATTCCCCACTGCCTCAAGAACGACTGCCGGTGTACACTAGCGTCACTAAATAAGCTACGCTTAAGAGTACCGCCACCTCGTGCACACGGTAGCGTCTGGAGGCCATTTTGTTTCTGGCTTGCAGTGTTGCCATCTCTCCCAACGAAACCACCGCCGGTTGTGACGGGCAGAGTGTGACCGGCCGCTCTAGCGTCCTCGCAGCAGAGAGAGAGAAAGAGAGGAAAGGTCCCAGAAACAAAATGGCTGTGCCCATATGTAAACAAATATCACGTGGTGCCGACCAACCAATGAAAATCCTGGCGACACGTAACAATGAGAGAAAAGGGTGCCGATACTCTAAAAGCCTTTATTTAGTGACGCTAGTGTACACCAAGTGGATGCCAAGCCCAGAGACCGAAGCCGCCGCTGCTCTCATCGAACGGGAAACCAGACCTCCTTTCGCACATTCGCCAGCATTTCACATGGAGACCTGGCCGCCGCTCGGAGGGAGTAATAGGGCAGCGGACCAGTCAAACCTGACAAGAACATTCCACAAGGGCCAAACCAAACTGATTTACTGCCGCGCGCGGGAGCGGATTGAGGAACCTGAGAGTTTCATACGGGCTGCCAGGTACGCGTTGGATCTAGTGACTCGGTTGGATCTCTTGACTCGTATCTTCTGACTCGGGCATCACGTGACCTAGTCGATCTCCTGACTCGTTGGATCTAGTGACCATAAGCGCTGCCAGGGATCACCAACCCCACCCCCGTCTTCAGGTTTCAATCTCCCCCAGGTTTCTCCTTCAGTCATATTATTTTCGGTTCCTCTGAAAACCTTACAGGCTTCCGAAACCTCACCGCATTGATGCAAGAAAAAGCTGTACATTCACAATGAACTCGGAAAAGCTCTCTGTTGCGGAACGAAAAGCTCCCAGAAAAGCCCCTGAATACACATTGACCAGTATCGGTGGCGCCTGTCGCCCCCATCGAGGAACCAGCTTGCTGGCTACACCCTTTCGCGCGTCGCGGTCGTACCGACGGTATATACCCCCTCTCCGGGAATCGCTCTTTCTTCGCCTTCCCTCACCCCATCAGCAATTCAAGTCGCGCATTTCATGGACACCCCAGACATACCTCGCTTTCTTCCATTATAAGAAGAAAAACATTGAATAGGCTGGTTTGACGAGAGCTGCGACAGTCGTCTTCAAGTTTTCAACGTCCAGTTCACGGAATGTGGAAGCGCAAGTGGAACACCCGCTTTCTACCAAGGGGGCTGGTAGCCGGCGGTGTGCAGGAATACGGCCCGTACGTCACAAGGCGTCACAAGCCCTAACCACATGGACGCGAAATCACGCGTCGGGCAAGCGTCGGCGTCGTTCGGCGGCAACGCGCGGGCCCGCAGGAGAGGGCGAGTAACCGCAGGACACCGGCGAAGTCGCGCGCCAGGCGCCGCGTCGGCGGGCGTTGCTGGACCCGTATGTCATCCTGTTGAAGTCATTTATGAGCAGTTATGGTCTATTCTTGAACTGCAATTATCAAGACTTTAGCAAGAATCAAAAAATCACTTGGCGTCTTTATTCATTGCGAAGTATGTTGGCGGGCAAATATTGAAATGCTGCGAAATATATCTCGAGTCATCACAGGCAAATCTGAACAAAACAAGATAGGATGATAAACAAAGACGCAACTCGCACAACTGCTTTACTTGCTACATGATTTAACCTTCATGTTATGCAAAGACTGCACGTTCATGAATTCAAAGTGTAAGCAAAACAAATTTCAGCGCTGCTTTGATACTGAGGGTACGGTCGAACGTCATTTGTAGGTTAAAAGGCAAGGTACTCTAACACCCTGTCTGTACCCTGTAAAAAAACTGATCAAACCCTCGCCGCACAGAAAAAAAAAAAATTCGAACCCCAGGATTCGAACCACAGACTTTCTAAACAGAAGTCCGGCACTCAACCACTCGACCACGCGAGGGGAGGTGGAGACTACTAGAATTCGGTGTACCCACCGAGGATGCCAACGAATAGTGTCGGGTGTGCTTTCTTTTGGTCGTATTTGAGATTTGAGCAGTGGTAACGCTTGTTTTTTGCGCACCGATCTTATAGCCGAGGACAATAATGCTAGTGCTACAAGCGATGTAACCACAGCTCCCTTATTGAGTCAAGAAAAGCTATCGCACATCCCCGGTCTCCCCTGCACAAGCAACGGGAGATACGAATGGAATGGAATTCGCCTCTAGAATTCTGGCTCTGATAACGCTTGCTCGTCAGGCACCGATCTTGCAGACAAGCCACACTATGCTAATACTGGATGCGATGTAGTCAGAGCTCCCTTATTTAACTCGCACAGAGCTATCGCGATCCCAAATTGCCCCGATGAAAGCCGAACAAGCCATAAATATGAGCGCTTGCGAACAGAAATAGCTTGCAATTTGTCTTAAGGCAACCGATTACCGCAAGCTAAAAAGAAATTTATTGTTCTGTGCTGAAAGAAATGACCCCAAACGACGCGAAGACGGATGCTGCCGCCCGCTTTCCGATGCTCTCTCGCGCTGCGTCTTCGCCGACATCTCGCGAGCGTAGACATCGGCGTCGCTCGGGCGTCAGCTCGCGTCGCCATTTATTGGCAACGCGCGCTGACGCGCGTCGACGTGGGACGGCGTCGGCGCGCGAAAACGCCGTAAGTACGCTGCATGTGGTTCCGCTTCGTAACAGGGCAACATTCTTCAGAGGCCCGTTCGACAAGTGAGGAAGCTGGTTATACGTGCGGCAAAATAAAAGTCCGCGTGTTTACTTTATTTCTTCCTTTTTTTCGATGCGCATATGGGTATCAGCGAAGTAAACAAGAGGGAAACGAGGAAGACAGGTAGCCCCCCCCCCCCCAAGAAAAAAAAAAAAAAAAAAAACCTCTTGGAAATGCAGTCAGGAAGAATCTGCGCCCCGCTCTTTTCATTGTTGTGACCGCTTTGGGTGTGCTTGAGCCCCACACGAGTATACGGGAAAGATATACTACCAGACTTTTTACACTACATGCTACTGAGAAAGCATTGGGAGAATCACGTGGGCTCGGCCAACATGTTTTCTTTTCTTTTACTCCTTTCTGGCGGCCGTACATCCGAGACATTTCAGCAAAGAATGCCAGCCAGAGTGGACAGGTAGGGTAACCTGGTTCTAACCGGAATATAAATACAAGGTTGGCGACCCTGGGCCGTGAAGGAAACATCTTGGAAGAGGGGACACCAAGACCCCGCGCCTCCATTTTCGTCGGAGCAAGCGGCTTGTGCGTCCGTGAGCCCCATACGAGGACGGAAAGATGTAGTGCAACATTTTTCAACACCTGCTACTGCGAAAGAGTTGTGAGAATCACGTGACACTAGCCTACCATGTTTTCTTCTCCTTTACTCGGCCTCTTCAGAAGTGAAGGCCAATCGGAGAGGACAACGGGGGTACCGTGATTCGAGCATATCATGGGCCTCTTTTGCGCATTTTCCTGCTTCATCAGGGTAGTTATAAAAGGATATAAAAGAGATGCCCTTTTCGCAGATAATTTTATTTTCCATTTCTACATGGAAATAAAGGGTCTAGGCCCATTCGTCACAAGTCCACTCGTCATAGGCCAACCGTCGTCGCTCGTAAACTGACCAGGAATGCCAACTCGTCACAGGGCATTTCGTACGAGAAATTCTCGTATCACCGGAATATTCGTCCCACGGAAAACTCTCATTACTACGAGCTTGTTTTGGAACGTTAAAGCGGTGTTTCCACCTGCTATACGTCGTCCGTTTAAAAAAATGGGTCCGGCCGCCCGAACTCGATTATCGGCGAGCCCAAGCCGGGTCTTAATTTCATGGGCACGGCCGTCAATAGTTCCGACGTGAAGTGTAGAAAACAGCCCTAAAAGCAATGTTCTGAGTTTATTTTTACGCTCTTCTTGATGTTAGTTATATGCAATGTTTTAAGCACGGTTTTTTGCAAAGTCTGATGCTCACTATACTGTAATTTTAATGGCGTTTTATGTACTGCATCACTATATTATATTTTGGAGTATAACACACCAAAGATACGATTACAAGAAATGCCCTAGTGGTAACGAAATAATTTATACAACCTGGAGCTCTGCACTTATACCTTCGTGCACGTATGTTTTACGTGTCGCACCCATCTAAATGCCACTGCCGTGACCGGGAATCAAACTCGCGTGCTAGAGAAATGCTGAGCAACGACTGCATGTAAAATATTTGGATGCACATGCATATCTATGGATTCAAACGCGGAGCAAAAAAATTCACCAATTAGAACATGTGGCCCAGACAACCACGTGAAGTTGCCAAGAATCTGGTCATCAAAGGTGATGGTGTCTCTCGTGTAAGAATACGAGCTATTTTTACGGCCATGTGGAGTGAACTGCAGATGGTGGAATACCCCGGTCGCGGAACAAATGGTCCCGGAACCAATAGCCCCGGAACAAATGGTCCCGGACAAAATGGTCCCGCAACCAATAGTCCAAACTTCAAACTAGGAAAAAATGGTCCCGCCCCTACTGTACCTTTGCACGAGCGCCTTTATAAGGGAAGGAAGGTCGTCAATGTATTTATGTTTATGTGTTTGTATTTGTGGAGAATGTATTTTGCATCTGTTCATGTATAATATATTTGCTACGGCTGAATTTACTTGAGTTAAATGCGGTATAAAAACGTTCTGTCGCACGTGTACGTCCTCGCGTGCTTCATTTGCTCACTTTTTTTTTTTTTTGTTATTCCGAATACCAGGCAAACCAGTGGCAGACATATAAATCAAAATGTGCGTGTACTGAGCAGCCCACGGGTGGTATTTAAAGCGAATACAATAACAAGCTGGCATAATTTTCTTCGTGAATGCAGTTTTCTAAATGAAGCGGCGCAACACAACTGTTGTTTAAATTAAGCTGGCTGACTTGCAATACTTGCAAAGATACACAATTTTGTCAACGCCTGAGAAGCGAGTCCCACTTGAGCTTGTGCATTGAGCCCATTGGCACTGTTATGTAAAATATCAAAAATGTGAGTGGGCCGGTACTGCTGACCGTCAGTCACCAGAGAGCTGTACTGGTGCATTGCGCTCGCCGATTTACTGAGTTTTTTGTGAGACCAGGCGATACGGCACTCCAGCAAGGTGAAACAAATTTAATCAGGGAACCCACGTGGGATTTTTACAAATTTATTTTGCCAGAAAAGGTTCCTGGGACCATTTGTTCCGGGACCATAAGTTCCGGGACCATTTGTTCCTACATTGGAGTTGGGAGCATTTGTTGGGACGGACGGGCGGACGGTTTGATGGATGGATGGATGGATTGGTGGTAGAGCTGAGATTCTATTTAAAATTTTTATCCAAGTACTTGGATTTGCTGAATCGCAGTTTATAATTTCTTTGGTTTTTAATTTTTGTTTTCTTTGTTTTTCAGATTCCGTTAAACCGGTCATCTCAATGTACGCGCTTACAATGATTAAACGCGGTATTTCTGCCAACCATGCATTTTTTGTGCTAGTGAAGGGCATTTAACGATTGGCCCGTTTGGCGAATTTTTTTATTCGTATTTCCGCGGTTTTTCTCCGGCCTTTTTTTTTTGTTTTTGTCTTCGCGTCTTAAAAACGTTGAAGGCGAATATTCTTATTTATTACTTCTCTCTTTTATTATTTGATTTTTGTAATATTTTCATTTTTTCTGTTTTCGACTTTCTGGTGTATCAAATATCGCTATTTCAATAATCTGCCTTGTCACTATATAACCAATGAATGTGCTACTTGCAAACACGGGGCCAAAAAAGAAGCCACGTGGGAAACATGCGGCTCCATCCATGATTTACAGAATACGTAACAAGCACTTCCCGGGTGCGTGCGTAGTGAGTTCTCTGCCCCCTCCCTCCACCTCGCAAGTTTTCTCCGTCACCGCAAATATTTCCACCCACGGCCAGACTAGCGTCACTAAATAAAGGCTTTTAGAGTATGAGCACTCTCCTCTCTCATTGTTATGTGCCGCCAGGATTTTCATTTTTCGGTCGGCACCACGTGATATTTGTTTACATATGGGCGCAGCCATTTTGTTTCTAGGCGCCTCTCCTCTCTCTCTTTATTCTCGGTTTCACCTGAAAATCCTACTGGCCTAGCGGAGTTCACGGTCTCCGAAGCGTTACCGCAGGGAAGAAAAAGCTATACATTCACCGTGCGTCTCTAATGCGCAACAAACACCCCCAACAAAGCCTCTGAGAACACAATGACAGTATCGCTGGCGCCTGTGGGAGCTCCCATCGAGGAACAAGCTCCCTTCCGCGCATCGCGGTCATACCGACCAGAGCTTCTCTGATACCGACGTACCGACAGCGCTATTTTTCCAGGAATCGCTCTTTCTTCTTCATTGACCAGTATGGGTGGCGCCTGTCGCCCCTAGCGTCACTAAATAAGCTTTTATTTAGTGACGCGAGGAACCCCCTCTCCGGGAATCGCTCTTTCTTTGCCTTCCCTCACCCCAACCGCAATTAACTCTTCAAGTGGCGCATTTCATGGACACCCCAGACATTCCTCGAATTCTTCCATTATAAGAAGAAAAAAAATTGAATAGGCCAGTTTGGCGAGAGCTGCGACAGTCGTCTTCAAGTTTCGACGTCCAGTTAACACTTTGTAGCAGCCCAAATGACACCCCCCTCTCTCTACCAAGGGGGCTGGTACCCGGCAGTGCTTAGCCCTCCCCACTCAAACCCCTTTAGCGACTCCACTGTAAATGCTATCAATGGCTAGTTTTTAAGTAGAACCAACACCGCACGCAAAAAGAAATTATTAAAAACTGGTCTCCTTTCTTCTTTATTTTTTTTTCTCGCGGTGGTTTAGCGGACGGGGAAGGAAGGGAGAAAGAGATAGGAATGGACTAAAAGCAGCATCGTCTTGCAGCGGTGGGGCAAGTCAAATCAAAGCCCTTCGGTAACAATTGAATTAAAATAGTTTTTCACACGAATGCTAACATAAAAAAAAGGTTGAACGGAAGTAACTTACAAACGCTAATTTTTAACATTTACTTTCGAAATAGGGTTTTACGCGCTGATGCTCCGCCTAGGTTTAGCGTTATTTTACTCGCAGTGCGGCCCAAACACAATTCTCGAACGTAAAAGTATATAATCTGACGAAACTAAAGTATTGGAGCTAAAGCGTTAGAAGAATTATGCGTGGGACATGCCGTGCACCGAAATGTCCACACCGAGACGTGCAGCACCGAAATGTCCTACACAGAAATGTCCGGATTCCCCGCGGTTTTTCATATTTTCTTTTGCCCCAAATTCCCAATCCCCCTCCCCCTAGTCCGTTCCGCGCCGCCGCCGATCCGGTCACCCCCGCGCCGTTCACACTCCGCCGCCGGAGGTGGGAACACCTGCGCGCCGCCGTCTGCGATTTCTGACCCGCCCAGGTCTAGGCCCCGGCCGCAGTTGGCCACCAACTTTCCCTGAGCGTGGGCTTATTCAGGCGGGGAATGATGGACAATGCCAGCAACCAGCGACTTCTCTATGGGTACGATGACGATTCAGGCGTTTTTTTTTATTTTTATTTCCACGCTTGCTGAGGGTGCGCCACAGCGCGCTTATGATTTTGAGGGCGATCGGGGTCAGTCATCCTCCTTACAGTGCTTGCCAGCCCGATGCAATCATACTTGTCATATCCCATTTTCATCGCCCTTTTTTTAACCACCTTCACACGTTCAAGGAAAAACAATAATTGGATACGGAATGTGAATGGCCTGTTGCTGAAAACATATTAAAAAAAAAAACGCTGAGGAAGTCTAGCAACGAAGCATTGTCGGAAAGCATTCGAAGTAGCATGCTAGCGTGTACTTTTTCATTATTATTTTTTTTTGTATAGCGGGGCCCTAAATTAATTTCGTAGAAACGGAGGCAAGTGCCGATCATGTCCCTTCCTGCAGACGTGTGTGTTGTATTGGCGAAAGGCCTTGCACGAGAGTTCCTGTCTCGAGATGGCACCGTACGAAAAGGCCGGTGTGACGAGTTGGCCTATGGCGAGTTCTCCGGTGACGAGTGGGCTCGTTCCCGTCGATAGTTTAATGTGATACTGTGAAGCTCCTTATTTCAGCGGATTTCACGAAACATTTCTAATCGCGACACTTCCCAAGTCGTTCGCGGTGTCCCACACATTATCGAGGATACCCCATCATCTGCAGGTAAGCTGCTTTGAGATGCGTTTCTCCATCTTTTTGGAAGGTTCCTTCAAAGCTTGAGCGGGCTGGTGATTCAAATCTGGTTGTTAACAGGAATGAGCAATGTATATCTACCAAAGCGAGGCTGTATGCGCTGTAAGTTACACAGCAAGTGAATACCGACGCGATAGCACATGGAACGTAATCGTGAGCAAAACCGGGGGGTGCGCGCGCTGAAAAGAACCGGCTTCCCATTGTGGTTGTAGGCCATGGCTGATGCATAGTGTATACGTAGACCTTTTGCTTTCGCTCTCCTGCTGAAGGGGAGATACTTCCCGCTGCTTTGCTCCACCCGCCCATATCTAATCCTTCTGTCTTTTCGCTCCCTTTTTTTTTTTTTTTTTGTCCGCATTCCGTGGCGTGAACCGCTACTTTTCCCCCGGGGAACCCTTCCCTTTTTTTGTCGTGTGTGTATGCCTGGGCTTCTGTGTCTGCCTGGTGCGAACGGGGTCCGTAGTGAGTGACTCAGCGCGCATGCGCACTGCGCCACCAAAGGGGGTCACTTGTTTCTGTTCGAGCTGGAGGAAGCACCTTTGGAATGCGCCCGGTGTCCGCTAAGCTTAGGTGCCTACCGAACGGCGCTCGGCGCTCCAAATTGCTGGATGACTCACGAATGATTGGACCTTGGACACTGCGAGCTGCAAAACCTGTTTGTTTTTTTCTTTTGAAGAAACGGAGGTCGAGCGCTTATACAACAATGCAGTACCTAGTTGTGCGAAAGAACTGGTCGCCCGAATTAAATTCTGCATTCACTGTATGCGGGAAAAAAAATCGGTAGGGACGTAGTATTTGAGTGGACATGTCATTGACATCAATTAAATGGTATAGCGTGTCCGAGCGCACGCCCACGCACAAACAGACAAGCACACCCAAAACGAAATCAGCGGTTTCATATTCAACATAAACACATCCACCATAAAAGGAACCCCCTGACGGTATAAGCACATCATCTCTTTCGAAGCAAATCCAACAAATAAAAAAAATGTTTCCCCCTGGTGAAGCCTGCATGCTTATCAAGAATAACAAACAAGGTTATTTGCTCCTGAAATTCATTGCAATATTCAAGAGAGCGCATACACCGAATCGTGTTAACTGAGGCTCCGCTGTCGTGATCAGCCAGGACTCTTGCGATGCGATCGTTGACATCTTGGTATTCGCGAGCGAGCCGTGGGAGGTGCTGTCCGACGATGACTACTACTACCACCGCAAAAAGCGACAACAGAAAGTGTTAACAAACAATCACAAGCCGCGGTGGCGCACAGGATAAGCGTTGTGCTGTTGAGCCCGGGTTCGATTCCCGGTCGCGGCGGCCGCTTTTCAGATGGAGGCGAAAAGCGAAAACTCTGTGTGTTCGAGATTTCGGCGCACTCACATAAAGGATCCCCAGGTGGTCAAAATCAATTCGGAGCCTTCCACTACGTCGCGACTAATCACGTGTAGCGCCGGCGCGTTAATCCCCCACAATCAATAAAATCAACAAATAAGCAATTTCAAACCTAATGCAATGCGTGGTGGTGCGTCCTTCAGTGTTTACACAGAAAGAAATCCTGCAGCTTAGCTATGGTTCAAGCCTTGCGGAAGTTAGTGCAAACTTCGCCATTTTTTTATTTTTTTATTCGCAGACTGAAAGTGTGGGTGCGGGTTGTATGCAAGAGCAGCTTATACGGGCGAAAATACGGAGTACACCACCTCAATCAACACCCCTGACGATCAGCACTTGAAGAAGTGCAGGTCGCGCTGATCTCACCCCCACTCCTCCCTCCCCTCCTCCCGCTCCCCCCCCCCCCCCCCCTGCCCCCCATAAAGAAAAAAAAACAGCTCTTTACGCACATCTGCTGGCCGCACAGACCTCCCCACGCCCTCCTAAATAGCCGTAACGAATTTACCATTGTAGAAACCATCCTGAGACCGGCTTTCAACGCCAATTTCCGGTCAGGGCTTTTAGGCTTTTGTTCACCCGGCCGTGGTGTAACGAAATCCATGCAACGAAAAGGCGCCTTGCACGAGATTTCCTATCTCGAGATGGCACTGTACCAAAAGGCGGGTGTGACGGGTTGGCCTACGACGAGTTTTCTGGTGACGAGTGGGCTCGTTCCCCGGTATGGCACCGTTAGACGCATGAATATTAGACACTGCATTGCACGCGCCGGAACATTGCATAAATTAGACTGTGTGAAGAGGCGCGTTTAAGAGCCAGTAGCTGGAGTGAGAAGTGAAGACAACGAAGCGCTCGTACTGGGGGCGGAAAGAAAAAAAGAGCACGCCGGGAGGAAGGACGAGAAGGAAGAAGAGGGTCGTGGCATTAATTATCAGGATTAACAACAACAACAACAATGGACAAGCAAGAAGAATGAAGTTCGGGGAGCGACCTGCCGGACGCTAACGTTCAGGGAACCTCCGCTCCGAGCCGCGCCTTCCTCCTGGAAACTCTCTGCTGGGTGTGAACTCCCAGGAGATCTCCGCACCGAGCTACACCAGGTCTCTTCGATCCACTTAGAGTAGCAGCGTCAGAAAGGATCTGGAATCCTTCAAGCAAGCAGCTCTTTTCATCGCTGCAGCAGCGCTACCGACTAGGGCCACGCGCCAGCACACCGCTGAAGCATACTGACCAGCGCACCGAGCCAAGTGCACCTACCCAGCTCACCGACGTCAGCGACTTCCGCATGTGAGCGCCAACTTTGTTGCGTCGGACATTAACTCTCGTGACTTGATTAGGTTAATGCTGATTTATCTATTTTGTCAGTTATTTGTCTCGTAAATACACGTTGTCCTTGTCCGCAGCCAACAGCCTCGTCCTTCTCCGCCTGGTCAGATTAACCCCTCCCTGTTTGAAAAAACAACCTGCTTCACAGACTGAAATCACAGCCTCTTGCAAACCATGCGAACGAATCCTAACCGAAATCGGACGCAGTAGGTGGCGAAGGGTGCCTGAATTCACACGCGTCCCGCGCACACGAAGACGCTGGCATCGAGGCGCCAACTGTCGGCGCTCCTTTGCGTCATGATGAACTACTTCGCTTCGCCTCTCCTAGACGACAGCACCATCTGAATGAAAATGGTAGTGGGAAAGATATAAGGCACGTTCGTAACAGTTGCGCTTGAATTCATAGCGCAGTAGGCATAAAGCTACGTGCACACTAGCGTCGAACTTACCGTGCCGCCCAGCCGTCGGCCGCCAGCGACGTCGACGGCTGCGTAGCAACGTCGCTCACCGCCGTCGGTCGGCCGGCACGGCAAGTTTGACGCTAGTGTGCACGTAGTTTAACGCTGGGTACCTCTCGTTTCGGCGAGAGAGTTCGTCAGTGAAACGTTTTCTGGCGATGTCATTTCCGTGACGCATATGACGCCGGTGAGATTTGGTGTACGCGGGCATAAACACTTTCGTGTTAAAAAAAAATTCCGCGTATCTTCTCGCTTCCCTCCCATGTAACACCCTCAAACCAAGCTTCCCCCCTCGAACCACTAACTGGATCACCCGCTGCTGGATCGCTACTGGGAAAAGGTCCATTGGGGGTTGCAGACAGTTCATCGAACGTTGTTACATCGAACTCCACTTCATAGAAGCCGCTTCATCGAACACCGTTTCATCGAATGCCGTTCAGTAGAAGGACGTTTCATCGACGACATTTCATCGAATTTGGTTGTGCACAACAGAGCAGATCGAGCCTTCAGGGCGTATGAGAAGACAAACTATTGTTATTTTTTGCGAGCTTTATGCAGCATGTGCGGGCTACCGGTCCGCCATTCTTGGCAGTCGCCTAGGGCCAAATAAACAAAAGAGGGCCCTCTCAGCTCTCTGCTTGAGGAGCGGCTATACTTCCTAGGGCTGCACGTTTTTATTCCCTCTCTTCGGGCAATTCGCAGTGAGTCCTTACGTGCACACAGAAAAGGCTTTCAAAGAAAAAAGGCAAAAATGTTTGAGTTTGAAATGAAAAAAAGTGAACAAAAAGGGTGCTTCTCCGCCCTGCAGATTAATCACGCCAGCGTGCGCCTGCTACCGCGACATTCCTGGGAAAGGCACGGGTGACAAGTGGGAGCGGGAGGTACTGTAAGACCAGGACATTTCTTGCACGGGTTCCCTGAAAGCTAGACATTTTTGGGGCGTGCCTGACTGCCAGTTTAGGTTCACCGTGGCGGCGAGGACCGGTACTTGTAAAAGGTTCCTAGGACATTTTTCAATTAGCGATCTGCGCATGCGCGGAATGATGGTCCGCCATTTTTGGCAAGCGCCTCCGACAAAATAAACAAAAAGGGATTGATGCTTGGGGAGCGGCAAGGCTGTCTAGAGCTGCACGTGATTTTTTTTCAGGATCATACAAACAAACACATACCCACACCCAACCCGCCTGCACCTAATCCACCCACACAAGTCCCATCTCCGAACTGCACCCTCTGCACAGCCCCAGTCACCCTACCCCACATTCTGTGGGCCTGCCCCCAAAACCCCTATCCCCGAATCACCACAGCTGAGCAGTGGAGAGAAGCACTGGCATCCCACGACAGGGAGGTACAGACCTCCCTGATCGCAAGGGCCGCCTCGGTCGTCGTTGGGCTGATAACAACGACCACCAACTTTTCACGCGAAAGACAAGCTCAGTTTAATAAAGTTTTGTCTCTCTCTCTTTCGGCAGCTCGTGCTGGGTTCGCACGTGCACACATAAAAGTCTTTCTGATAGGGAAAATACGTTTGAGACTCACCAAGCTGCGGGCACATGGCGGCCAGTGAGGCAGTAACGAGACTGAAAAAAAGTAAAGAAAAAATGGCAGCATCTCCCCTCCGTGGATGATGGCGAGGGTGCCGAGTACGGGAACTCGAAATGACACCCAAGCTGCGCCCCGAGTGACATCCGATTTCCGCCCCGACCGTGATTCGACTTGTGCCGTGAGTTGCACCTTGATTATTCCCTAAGTGAAACTGCAACTCACGGCTCAAATCGAATTTTGCTTGATGGTGGTGTGCGCACGGATGGACGCGGACGGACATTGGGAGGTCGTAAGGTACTCCGCACCGTTGCAGGCGAGGGAGTAAGTCGTTTGACTCCCGGGCACTAACTCATGGTCGTAGTCCAATGGGCAAGACGACTGACACAAACTCTGTCTGGTCTACCAGCCACAGGCTCGAATCCTGCCGGTGCCTGTGAGATTTTTCGCTATTGTAAATGTTATGCGCACGGACGTGGACGGACGTTGTGTGGTCCTAAGGTACTCCGCACCTAAAAGGGGCGCTTCGACCACTGAATATTAGTCACGGGAACGTGAGCCTGGTACCGTCACAATCCTGTGAAGTTACGGGTGACGGGTGGGTATGGGACTGCAGGACCAGAATATTTTGGGCACGAGTTCTCCGAAAACACATTTTTGGGTGTGCACCTTACTGCATATTTAGTACACCGTTGCGGCCGCTAGGCGGCCCGGTACTGGAAACTTCAGCACAGGAAACGCCACAGACTCACGAAGACACCCCCCTCGCGAGGGGCACGATCAAATGCACAGCATTTCCGAGAGGGTGCGCCGGCAAGTCGTATCTCTCGATCGCGAGACCCGTGTCGCCATCTTTCGGAGGCGCGGGACAACTTGTGGCGCTTTCGAAACAAACCAGAAATGAGTGAAGGATATAAGGCGCGTTCGGTGCATCGACATCTGTGTCGGTTTCGTGGCTCGGTCGGTAGTGCGCCGGGCACTTTGCGTTCCGCCCGCGGCGTCATGGGTTCGAAACCGGGCGCGCGGACTACGACAAGGCACGCCAACGCCGCGTGACATTGTGAGTTACTAAAATGCTATGCATTTAAAAGGTAGAGGGGGAGGAGGAAAAAACTTTATTCCAACGCAACATTAGGCAGTTTTAGCATATCGTTACCGCGTTTGCGTTACCGTTTACCGGGTTTGCGGGAGTCGACTGCGCATGCGCGAGAGTTACCGTGAACGGTAACTTACCGGCACAGGCTTTACCGTCGCCAGCGAGCTTCCTGAGCAGACGAAGTTTACCTTCGCGTATTGATTACAGCAAATGCAGTGCGGTCGGCGCTTTATGCTTGGTACGGCCGAAGAAAGTAATCTTACTTGGTGCTGTTTATTACGTGTTTCTTGCTAAATAACGCTCAGGAAAGCGACAATCGACTATTTTTCTCGGATGGGTGAGCAAAATGGCCGTCCCTACTGGTTCTAAGCCTTGCCCGCCTCAAATAGTTCAGATAGGTTTCTGAGCTCGCAAACTGCTTTTAGGCCTCCAAACTTGTGCTAGGCAAGGTAGTGTAGGTTACTGAGTAATTGCTACGACATATTTCACTCATTTCTTGCCTAAATAATTAGCGCGGGGGCAAATTCTATTTCACCTTGATTCTAACTCTTCTCAGTAGATGGCGCCACCAATTCGTTTTCTTTTTAAAGCTCTACAGGTGATGGCTACAGTATTCTCAAAACAACTACAGTTAGTGTGAATGCTTTACCTCAAAAGTGAAATATTCAAGTTACTTTAAACGAATGCAAATAGATATGAGCAAGAAAATTATGAGTGATTTGCTTTGAACCGCAAACGGTGCGCTAAAACGTGCCCTACCGTTTTCAGGGGTAAACGGGAACTCAGGCTTCCGGTAACACGGTAAACGGTAACGCAAACACGGTAACGATATGCTAAAACTGCCTATTAAGCGTCGAGAATGTCCCTGGCCAGGTTCACCAATGCCAACTGGTCCGTGAGCTGGTCCGAGGCTAGCCAAGTCCACCACGTTGAAGGAGGAGAGTGGGAAAAAAGTGGGGATCGAATTGCAATGGGGCAGGAGAAACTGCAGTGGTCCAGATTAGCGTATGGTTCGGGACAATTGGGACATGCTGGTGAGTGCCGGATACGGTAGAGAAAGGAACGAGCAGGTGTAAGGAGGGTATTTAACTGTATGCGTCGAAGAATGCGTAGTTGCGTGGTGGTTAGGGTTTTGTCTGGGACAGGAAGTGTACGAAGAGTTTCTACAATTTTCACACTACCCCGCATGACTGGTTCGGGCAGCACTAGTCTCTGTTTTCACCCTTTTTTTCTTTCTCTGCTTTTAGAGAACATGTATTGTTTCAGTGTTTACTATTCTCCTGCCTCTGTACCGCACAGTTTTTAACATGTCAAGTATGTAATTTGCTAGGCCACGGTGTTACTTTAGGTTACTTTTGATGTTTTTTTTTAAATATGCGTGAAAAAAAAATGCCTTTACACTTTCCGATGTAAGCATGTACGAGCCATGGCAGCAGTTCATTTGTAGAAAGCTAGAAGATACGCGGCCACTTTTTGCCTGATGGACGGGCGGACGGACAGACGGACCAAACTTTAACCTTTACTTAGCCCAAGAAAACTTTAAAAACGATCTGCGAAATGATTTGTCGAGGCTCGCCGAATTTGCCACGCGTGCTGCGCAGTAAACGGCGAGTCCAGTTGCGAAACTGGCGATCTCACGTAACAACACGGCTGTCAACGACGTGTTTTCCCAAAACGGGTCCTACAGCCAAAGGATCGACGTTTGGGCTATTTGGCACTAGTTAAGTAAGCATCTCGAACGGCAGCGTAGTAGACATAGACACGAGGGAAAGAGGACGACAGGGACCCACCGCCCCAGACGGTGACTGACAGTTTGAGTTGCGCTTTTCGCTGCACGATCAACAGTTCTTCGTCGTGCACTTCACAACTGATTACAACCCACCGATTAGCTGCACGCTTTGGTCGTTCCTCTGGCAAAACAAAGAAAAACCCGCTATTTATCTCTCGTATAACTTGTCGATGAAACACGCTTAGTAAATGACTTTTGCAAAGGTCAACGTAAAGCTCAATACTGGACAGAGAACATTGAGTTACTACACTCGGTGACAACTTAAGAACGGCACCAGAAGTTGCCGCTGTGCGTTATCACCGTAGCCGGATGTTTCTCCGCACGGCGCAAGTAGGGCGCTACTGGGAATATTTTGAACATGGCGTGAGCCGTTCCCGTGATTTTTTTTTTACTTAATATGCTTATAAACGACTCCAGTGACGACAAGCAATCTGCGTGAGACAAGGCAGACGATATCACGCATTCTTAGCAAACCCCTTTCAAAACGCGCGCGCACAGACGTCACGGGTCCGGCGCCTTGGCGGAGTGATACACTACATGAGCTGGTGCCGTTCTTGAGTTGTAACCGAGTATAGCGTTGCCTCAAGCTCCACACCGCAGGGACTTTCACTTTATTCCAGCGCCCCACTTCTTTCACGAAATGGCCGCGCATGCGCATTGCGAGCTCGTGGGCATGCCCCGTGCAGGGCGCGAGTGGATGGCCCAGATTATTTCCATCGATTCTGGGTTTCCTGTGTACCTTCCCTTTGCATGGGCAGGGTGTACTTTCTCTCTTTATCGACACGCCCCCAGTGGGCAGATAGCCCGCGGCATCGGCGACCCTTTGGTGCCTCGCCCTCCTCCTTCCCCTTTTATTCCTCCCGTGCAGACGGGGATTCCTCCCCGCACACGCCTGCCGGCTTACCAACGCCTCCAAGGTAAAGTTGCCTATTATCTGGGGCTATCATTGAAAACGAAGGCCCATTTGTAGGCAGGACGGCCTTCTCAAAAGCGGTTATAAACATCAGCGTGTAGTCAACTCAAAGCAAAAAGGCCAACCGCAATTAATTGGCAAGGAGGTAGTAGCTAATCTAATAATGTTGGAGGTTGTCGCCTTCTGACGTGCGGGTGCTGGAAATCACCGCCAAGGGCGAAAGGAGAAAGTGGGATTATATGGAGCCGGATGCTGTGGCGCCCGCCCGCTTGAGCCCCACCGACCCCCCACCCCCTTTTTTTTTCTTCTTTTTCTTTCTTTATCCGCCGTGCATGAGCTGCCTCCGGCACGTGCAGTTTGAATAGGAGGGTTGAAACACGAGACGTCGCCCGCGTATCAGCCCGCAGCCCAGCTCGACGGCGGCGGGGAAGAAAGGGTCAGCGGGCTACCTAATGAACGTCCGGTTTCTGACCCCACTATCGCACCAGTGCAGTCGCAGAAGGTTGAGACACTCGTGTGCCGCAGCGAAGGACTGAGCGGCTTGTTCGCGTCGATTGCCCTGGGCATTCGCGCAAGTGGAGGCGTTGTTGAATGAGACGTTGCGCTGGTCTTGAAACTGGCGGTCGGCGTGAAAGCAATGGTTGGCGGCAAACTCAAGCCAGGTGCAGCAGATCTGCTCGCTGCCGTGCCTTAAAGGGACCCTGCGGCACTTACCAATGACTACTGGGAAAGTATTTTGGGGTAAAGTCCATTGCAGCAGCAATCTTCTCCCAGCAAGGATTATGAAAATTGGTTCATTCACTATCCCCTAACCTACGCGCGATCAGAAATCGCGCATAATTGTTCGCTCTCTAGTCTCAACAGTGGACCGCAGACAACGGGACGAAAGCTGCGCACTCTCTCCCGGAGAGGGGGGCGGCTCGCGGCGTTCTCTCCGGCGGTCTCCGCTACATCACAGGCTGGGGAGTTTTCTTCTTTTCTCGGCAACGTGGAGGGGTGTATTTCCGGGCTGGCTCCACAAAAAAGCAGGCATGGCTTCCCGCTAGCAAGCAAGCACTCAAACTGGTCGGACGTTTTTGAACCAATAAACGTTTGTTGTCAAGTGGTCTGGTCGAAAGGAGAGTATTCAGGTTGTCACTCAAACTCCACGCGCTATCAAAACACGAAAGAAATGCCAGAACTGTCCAGGCATAGAAGAGGTTGGTACACAGCGCCGACGAAAGCCGATCGTCGCAGGAAAATGGGACAAATAAGCCGCTAAGTTGACCAGCGACAGCCAATAGGGCAGCCACGGCCGCAATGACGGCGTTTAAGCCATGCCAGGAGTCCAGAATAAGGGAAATTGGAGAGAGCGCGTTTGGTTTTTCCGCGTCTTTCACAGCGATCTGCGCGCTCACCGTCTCTCGCGCACGTGTAATATTGGCTCAGGTATTCCTGGCAGTGTTCTCTAAACGTCGCGCAGGTTTACTTCCACTCCTCAAAAAGTGAGGCAGGGACCAATGAACCGGGGAATGATTGTGGGTGGGCTTCTTGGCAAGTCTTTGACGCAATGTGGCTGAGCTTGACACGTGTTTTGAAAAGATGTAGATGGATGTACACGATGTACATGTACAGGGATGTTGAGGAGATGTTGAGGAGAAATGATGAGGAGAAATTGAACATCAGAAAGGAAAATTTCTACAATAATTCCCAGAGCAGTGCCTTGCTTTTTGAGGCTAGAGCAGGTTGCTTGCGAACTAAGAGCTTTGTAAGGAAGTATTCACAAAATGATGGGGTATGCGTGGTCTGCGGAAAACAAACAGAAACTATGCGGCACCTAGGGTTAGAATGCGAGGTTATCTTGGATATCCAAATCTACATGAGGGAAATATCCGGCTTCCTGAAAAGCCCATGATTTAAGGGTAGCACATAGGGAGGTAACTTCAAGGCTGTCGAGGCGACGAAGAGAAGATTAGAATGGACGAAAAGCAGAGAGGGGAATATTGCCTAGGACAGTTACCAACTGTAACAGGAAAAAAGTATTTTGTGCCTGCCTTAAGCAGCACTACTATTGAACCAAGAGTATAAAACATAGGTATGTTAGACCTTCTTGGTAAGATGACACGTCATCACCCCGCTGCAAAGGGGAAACCAATAGTAATCAATCAATCAATCATCAAGAAAAAGATCACGAAACACAGCTGCTGTGGAATGTTTGTAAAAATGTCAATCCAACATAATAGACATAAACAATAATCTATGCGAGAATCGACGCAATGTGCACATGATATACACCGTGAAATATGCTCACTTTGAACTCGAAGGTAACTGAGAATTTGTTGGATTGACAAGGCGTTGGCATCTCGCAACTCAACTTAATTAAGCTGAGCTTTGGGTTATTCGGAGCCTGCTTACGCAGCCATGTATTTATCGCGCCATTTTTACAGATGAAGACTTTTCACCAAATCGTGTGTCCGCATAAAATTTAGGGTTTCACGTTCCAAAACTACACCCGGAAGGTTGAAGGAAAATAAGTATCAGACTTTAAAGAGAAACTATTGAATCATGTTCCTTATCGTTTCATTCAAGCTTTATTGCGTTGCAAGGATGTCTTAGTCATTTCGCTTCGTCCAGAACTGTTTTTTTTGTACTCATGAAATCTACGTGCATTAGTACAATTATGATTATTATTATTTTTTTTCTGCCAAGGAAATGTTTTCCTTCTGCTCCCTCATGGCGACCGAGTGGAACTTCCGGCGCAGTGCACGTGCGCGCGCTACACATGAACGACTTGCAAACAAACAGTTCACACGACCCGATAAAAGAAAACTCAAAAAGATAGAAAAAGAGGGGCTTGTCAGTGAAGACTTCTTTGCCCGAGGGGTCAATGTTTTGAACCAGGGCCAAACAGCACCGCATGGTGACCTTGGACAGTGACCTTATCCCGAGACACAGACAGCCGCCTACTTACGAGAACAAGCCGCACGTTTGCCCAGCCCGTTATCGTCGCCCTCACGCAGGGCGCGCACCATCGGCTCCGCCTCAAAAAGCGACACCACTTGTCGCTGCCTCGCTTCCCTCCGTGTGTGAGGGCGTGTATATATCTTCCCTGGGAGCCTGTCTCCTCCGGCTCCTTCAAACTCCAGCACGTCGCCCTTTTCCGATCCTCCTTCCTCCCTCTCTCTCTCCCTTTTTTTTTTCACTTTTTGGATATTTTTTGTAGTGCTTGTTTGACGGCTATCACTGTGACTGGTCAGAGCGGTTCGCCGCATGTTTGCGGCTGAGGGGTGCGGTTGAAGTTCCAAGTTCGATGTTTGCGACCAGTGCAGATAGCGTTTGGTTCGACGTCGTGCTTAGGCTTGTTTTGCGAGGGGGGAACAAGTTAGGATAAAAAGCTTCCCCGTTGCTTTTTCTTCTTTTGGGGGGTTGTCGTTTTCGGTGGTCTATCTCCAGACGGAGCACGTGTGTTTGTACGCAGCGGAGAACTGTTCCACGGTGATATGGCACGTCCGCTGCATTATATTTTGTATACTGCGGCCGACCGTAAACCACACGCGTCCGCTAGATTTGTGCGTGTAGCGAGAGCATTTCCTGCCTTGCTACAGCGCGTTTACAATTGAACCCTATAAACATTCACCGCGGATTTTCATCACCTCGAAATGTACCGACGGATATTGAAAAAAGGTTCTTGATGGATATAAAGCAAGGTGTGTGAGCCCAAAAGTCTCGTGATAACAAATAATTTGTTGGGCGTTTTGATTCCTTTCAGTGGTGCTACACTAACCCTTTGCGACATGCATGGGGATGTAGCCAACAGAAAAATTTGTAAGTGCCTGTGAATACTTTTCATAACGAAAATTTCATTTAAAACTATACACAACTGGATCGCTTAAAGGGGCCATGAAGAGAAAACACAAGTTTGGTTCATTCAGAAGATTGTCTCGTTAGAATCATACTGACACCACTTTTAACGTAAAGTTCGCTCAAATAAGCTACATAATTAGGAAAAACGGGAATGGTCATGCGACCCACCAGTTCATTTCCCGCAACAGAACCTATGATGTCACATGAGCTAAGCTTTGCGATTGGCGGAGGCTGGCAGAAGCAGACGCAAATTAGGTAGAGCTTACAAACTAGACGAACGAGCGATTTGCGCTTAAATTTAGGGCACATTCTTTACAAAGCAATAAGAATGATGGGACAAACAGTGGAAGTTACGAAAGCACATGTAAACATAGAAGTACTGATGCGTTCTGATGTTCGTACTGCGCACAGCATGCTTGGTTTAGCTGCACAGCACTACGGGGCTTGGGGTTGTCTCAGACGACACTGGCCGATTGACGCAAGCAACGGTGTCTTACGTGACCCCATTTGTCGAGCGAGCACTGTTTCAGGGAACGAATATTTTCTCCCAGAACAAAAACAAGCCAGGTTTAAATGCGGGCAAAAACAAACCAAACGCTTGCCACGGTATGGTGGCGCCATCTAGGTTACGGAACGTAAAGAAACGCGGGAACAAACCTACACCGCTGTACAGGGTGGAGACAACCTTTGAACGGTCCCGTGCCGCCGCTATTGGGCCAACGGGCTCAACGCGTTATTCTTTTCGTTTCTCACGAGACCTAGCAACGCGAAACAGACAATATGATTCAAACTTCTTCCGTAAACCGCGTTGCGGCGATAATTTTAGCGCGGTTTTGACACAATGACTTGCTTCGGCGGCGAGCGAGCAACCGAAAATGGCGGCGCCAGCGTATACGTGTCTCTACTCTGTACGGCGGATGCGTGAATGAAGGTACTCTAGGCTGCAGAGCGGTCGGTTCCTGTGATGTCATTTGGGACCACGAAAACGCACGATTGAGCGGGAAAATCAAAATTTTAACCTAGATTGTTTAATTTCTCAGTGAATAAAGCACCGTTTGTATCCGGACAAGCGCTGGGGGCACTATAAAACACGAAATCTTTCGAATAAAACCAACTTGTATTTTCTCTTCATGGCTCCTTTAAGTAGTTTATAAATTAGGTCGTGTCCTAATCGTAAACACGCCGTCATAAACGTGTCCACTGTTTCCTAACCATTGCATAGAAAAGGTACACACATTATTGTGATGTTTGAAAGTTTTGAAAAATAATAAAATAAGAAAAATATAAAATAATTCCGGAAAATGGTGGACCGTGTAACATTTCCACAATAATGCAGATCTCGCGAAAGTTGCAAATGTAGTCGTTATGATGACGTAAAGGGAGACAATTGGTCGGACGAAATTTTTAATATTTAAAACATGATAAATATCGACCAGATGTAGGGGAAGCCCCCAAGGTGGAATAAGTTTCTGCGAAGTAAAGTTTGACATCCACCCGAATGCAGCCGTACGGCTACAAAGGAAAGCTATACAGCTTCCTCAAAAACGTCCCAGTTGAAGAAAAATTTGTCCTGGTCCAGGATTCCAACCCGATTCGATAAATATGTTAAAAAATTACAGAAAATGGCAGAACGTAAAACGCATGACATTTCCCCAATAATGCAGATTTAGTGAAAGTTTCGCCTGTAATCATTGTATTAGCTTAAATAAGATAATTGGCAGAAAGACATTTTGAAGCACTGTAAAATCGGAAAAATATAAACAAATTACGGAAAATGGTGAACCGTGTAACACCCTGTATTTCCACAATAATGCAGATTTCGCAAAAGTTCCACTTCCAATCGTTATAATAGCGTAAATAGAGATAATGGTGGGGCAGGATTTAAAAAAAACAAAAAACAAAAAAAACAATGAGTTTACTGGAAAAAGCTCACACTCAAGGCAAGCGGAATAAGAATTCTACGCATTAGTATATAATTGTCTGTATTTGTGCAGAATTTTTTTAGTAATAACCCAAACCGCTTTTGTCGTGGCGCCCTGCAGTCACGCTGACGTCAACGATTGCGTCGTAAACCATTCATGGCACTACCAACAAACCGCAGAGACTACACAAATATCAACAGCACTAATAAATAAAATGTTTTCTCAAAATTTGCATCGAAATTGTAAGTAGCAAGAAAAAGGAGAGAGACCTGGAACAATCCACATAGACTGAAGCGAACTTCCAAAATATCGACTGATTAAGTGTACTCAATAAAAAAATTGTTTTTTATAAATTAAGAGCATTATCTACTAATGCGTAGGATTGTTATGCCGCTTGTCTTGAGTATAAGTTTTTTCAATCCATTTTTCTTTTTTTTTTTCCAAATCATGTCCGACCAATTATCTCCGTTTAGAGTTGTATAATGATTAGAATCTGCATTAATGTTGAAATGCAGGGCGTTACATGGCTCGTCATTTTCAGTAGGTCTTCTATATTTTTTTATTTTTAGTGTTTCAAAATTTTTTCGACGAATTATCTTATTCAGGCTAGTACAACGATTAAAGGGGGAACTTCCCCGAAATCTTCATTATCGTGGATATGCAGGTCATTTTACGATTTGACATTTTCCGTGTTTTCATGTTTTTGATAATATTTTCTAGAAATTTTGTTCGAACAATTAATTATCTTCATTCGCACTATTATAACGAAAACAGGTGGAACTTTCCCGAAATGTGCAGTATTGGAGAAATGCCGTGCGTTATTTCTTTGGCATTTTCCGTCATTTTTAAACATGTTTCAAATTTTTTGGCTTTTCAAAAATTTCGTCCGGCAAATTATCTTCGTTAACGTAATTATAACTATTAAATTTTAAACTTTCGCGAAAGCTCCATTATTGTGGAAATGCGAGGCGTTACATGGTTCGCTACTGTCCGTAATTATTTTATGTATATTTTTCTTATTCTTCTAGTTTCTCAAAATTTTGTTCGACCAATTATCTCCATTCGCGCTATTCTAAGGTTCACAGGTGGAACGTTCACGAAATGTGCAATATTGTGGTAATGCCATGCGTTATATGTTTGGCCATTTTCCGTAATTATTTTACATTTTTCATAATTTTTTTAGTGTTTCATAATTCAGCTCTACCAATTATCTCCTCTTACGCTATTATAACGGTTACAGTTGGAGCTTTCGCGAAATCTGCATTTTTGAGGAAATGCCATGCATTATTTCAGGAAAACGAGCGCTACAAATCAGGACAGAAAAAACGCAGAACGATGAGGCAGATGCGCATCTGGCTCGTCGTTCTTCGTTTTTTCTGTCCTCGTTTGTAGCGCTCGTTTTGCTTACTAGCCCAACAGCATATTTTACCCATGCAATATAGATTTTGCCATTTCCCGTAGTCTCCAAATATTTTTTTTTATTTTATAGGCTTCCAAAATATAGACTGACCAATCATCCCCAATTGCGTGATATAACGATTACAGGTGGAACTTTCGCGAAATATGCATAATTGTGGAAATGCACGGCGTTACACCTTTCACAATTTTCAGTATTTGTTTTCTTTTTCTTAGTTTTTGGTTTTTCAAAATTTTGGTGTGACCAGTTATCTGCATTCCCGCTATTTTAGCGATTACAGGTGGAACTTCCGCGATATCAGCATGTTTGTGGAAATGCAGGGCGTTACACGGTCCTGGCTGCGGGGGTACTCGGCAAAGAGTTCTACGCATTAAAAGAAAGAAAAAGTCGTTTGCACTGTATTTGCAGGCGTTCGTAAATATATAAGAAAAGAAAAGAAAAGAAAAGAAAGGAAAAGAAAAGGAAAGGAAGACCAACCTCGACGTCCAAGAACAGCTTTTGTAACACTGGAACACAGCGTGGTAGGTGAACAGCGAAAAACAAATAAAGAGAAAAAAAGACATGTTATCCTTTCTATAATTCCAAACTTTATATGTTACTCCATTTAAATATATGTCCATGTCGTTGTGTGACTCCGTGCAAAGTTTTATTGTTTTTTGAAGACAAAGACAAGCGCGAAATGAAAGTAAAATTTATGAATTTACAAGCGGCATTGCTCCGTAAGTGTGGCTAAGGCGAGAAAAATCAGGGCGGTTTGCGTCCAACGCGCTGTCGATCGTCGAATTTTGGTGGCGTGATTATTTTCTTTCTGCGTCTTCAGAGAAAGAAAAGAAAAGCATGCGCTCGGCGCATCGTCCGGGCACGCGACCTTGAATCTTTCAGCTTTGACTCCTTTGGTCATCGGAAAGGCCTTCCCAGTCTCAAAGACGTCCATAGCCGGCCTTCGTGACAACCCCTTTCACTCCCTCCCCAACTTTCCTTTCCAAGCGTGACATGAGATTAGAGACAGGAGAAGAGGGATAGAAACTTGCTTCCGCTTGCACCGCCCCCCGGACAGGTCACTGCGTCGAGCCCGCCGTCTCGTGTCAGCTGTGTTTACAGCTGGGGTCTCGAAGAGAGTCGCTTAGGCCTCCTCTAGCCCTTGTTCCGAGTTCGTGAGAAAGCCGCAAGGTCTCGTTTCCTGGACAAGTAGTTAACTCGCCAAGCTGGAGACGCTTGCTTGCAAAGTAACGCTTCCTCGCCGTCCGAGCAGCTTTAATTGTCCCTGCGTGGCCACTTCTTCCCCAGGCCGTCGCGTTTGAAGCCCACGCGGCTCCACAAGCGTTTGTGCGGTCCTGGCATTCCATTTTCACTTTCCCCGGCGGCCGTGCCATTTGGCTTATGCGCGAGTTCTCTCCGGTTTTTGCGAACGGGTCCGCTAATGCGGGGTGCGATTAGTTGACCAGGGGGCGCAGAAAAAGAAAATATTGTCGGGGTCCAAAGAAACGTGGAATGTCAGCAGGGTCTCGCGACCAACGCACAGAAAGAGAGCAGGCTAAAAGGAAAAAAAAAAAAAAAAAAAAAAACTGCGCCGTTCCGTGGATTGGTCGTGCCGGACAACAGAGTGGACAAGACTTTTCCTGCGCGAGCACACCCCCCCCCCCCCCCCCCCCCAACCCTGTCCCCCCTTTCCTTTCGGTTCCCAACCCCTTTCCCGCGGCTTTCACCTTGGAAAACGAGAGAGGAGCCAGCTGGAAGAAAAATGAGCTGTTGTTGAGAAAAACGGCGGCTGCTGGACCCCTTCAAGGGACATCTTGGAAAATTTATATGCGTATTTTTCCCCGTCCCGCTCTCGCTTGACCAGTGTCCAGGGGCCGCCTTTTGACCGCACCACCCCTTTTGTGTTGCTCGCGGGGGCTGCTCTTGAGTCTCCCGTCCGCGAGCGATTCTCTCCTCCGGAAGCGCGGCCGTGCGACGTCCAGTCTCCTCTCGAGCCCTGCTGGAGCTGCAGTCGTCCGCACTGTTACGGTTGCCGGCGAAAAACCGCCTCTCCGTGGGTGAGGTACCTTGTGACCTCCTAATCTAAGTGCTGGGTGTGTTGGGTGACTACGTTCTGCAAGCATCGAGCGAGCGAAGGGAGAGAGAGAGAGAGTGGTGGTTGCTGCGATGCACATGGGATTCTCGTCTTTTCTGGATCCGGGCTGGCGACCCAATTACGCCCCGTTCTCCGCGCCGAAATCCACGAAACTCTGGTGTGGACTGCTCGACCCTTCGCAGCATCGTCACGGACTCGAAGTCGCTACTCGGAAAGGCGAGCTGGTTTCCTGTTCATTTTGGGCACGGCGCAATTGTGCGGTGGGGTATCCCTGCGCACCGAGGTGTGACGCGGGAGTCGCGAGCATTGCATTACTTCCATTACAATTTGTTCTGCAACAGGCGTTTAGTGTGTTTAGTGTACTACCCGGTATTTTTTTAGGGGTTAGGGGCTGGAGCTGTTGGTGTCTTTTGTCGTCGTCGTAATCGTCATCTGTTGTAGTCACGGTACTGAAACACCGGGAAACTCGTTCGTTCCTTGCGCAGAAGGTAGCGCGTACTAAAAAAAAAAATACAGCTGGACACTCTTTATGCCTCGCGCTAGACAGCTTCGTGCTTCAAAAACCCGGAAGCCAGCTTCCGGGTCAAGTTCAAGGACAAGAGATTTTTACAGCAGAGCTGTATACCTGTACCCCCAAACGGTTTCATCTCCGTTGGAAAAAAACGCCAAGGCACCAAGAATACACTTATACACTGCATGCTTCGCCCCTCCCCAGGTTTCACGTTAGTGGAGATGGCCCGGGATTTTCTTTTATAGTTAGTGCTTCGCACGTAAGCTGGATCAGCCAGGTGAAGTCTTGATGACCGCCAGAAACAGCTCTGTACACAAGAAGTCCTGACGGCTATATGCGGAAGTGTCGGAGATTTCGGCAGACCTTTGTGGCACTGTTTGAAAGGTGAAATTGTACTGTGTAAAATGTTTTTTTTTTTCTAAACGGTTCGATTAGCTTCCAAGAAGAGCACCTTTCTTTTTTCTTTTCGAGAAGGGGGAGAGGAAGTTGCCAGTGTAAGTTGTGCGTTTGACTGGTGCTACAAGCATGCATCAGCCGTACTAGAACATGTACTTTGTCATTGCCCGCTGTATTCATCAGAAAGACGTGTTTTCGGCCACCGAGCTCAACCGATTGGACAATCAACCGTTCACGGTAGAGAATATTCTAGGAAATAGAGTCCTACAATCGGCTTCGCAGAAAGCAACAAAACCCTTTTTCGTTTTACGAAGGGAACAGACTTAGATGAAAGGCTGTAGTGCCCGCAAAAGGACTAAAGTGTGCCCGCGGCCCTGCTCTTTTCCTTTAATTCTGCCTGCCCCCTATTTCATCGCCTGCACACCCCGATCCCCAGTGCGAGTAGCAACCCGGGCTCTAAGCCTGGATAGCCTCTCGGCCTTTCCTTTCGCTTTTCTTATCCTCCCTCCTCGTACGTGTTGATGTAATCCAGCAGCCTAACTAGAGCACTGTGCGACATTCCGGAAAACGTGCGATTGTAAACTGATGAGAAAAGTTCCTGAAATATCTGGGGGGATCTTTGCTGATTTTTTTTTTCTTTTAATACGAACGGAAGCACCAAGCGCGTCCCTTATTTAGTTTTTTTGAGGGAAAATATTATAATATATTTCAGCACTTCTAACAAAACCTTGTTCCAATCAAAACATAGGACTGGCGTTATGAAAAACACAGAACGTTAAAAAATCTGCAGAAATTCAGAGAATTGTCTACTGATGCGTAGCATTCTTACGCCGCTGGTCAAGAGAGAGTTATTTGCAGCGGATTATGACTATTAGCAGTGAAAGACGCTGCTTTATTACATTCCTTTCAAGTTTTCTTTTGTATCTTTTCGCCGATGATGCGAATAATCATCGCGATGAAGTTCCTTTACTTCGGTAATTATGTTTTTTTTCGAAGATTCAAAACGTACTGCAGCGTTTGCTTACGATATTTTTATTGTTATTTCCAAAGTTATGTTTGTGAACTTTTTTGGTTTATTCTTCGGTTCTGGGGAAGAGATGTATAACATGCATATTTCTGATTTGTCAGATCATTTCTGGTAAAATTTTATTTTTCTTTGTTTTTTGCCTTTTTAGTTTTCCAAATCCCGCCCGACCAATTATCTCGATTTGCGCTATTAAATGTGAAACTTCTGCCGAATCTACATTATCGTGGAAAGGCAGGGCGTAACAAGGATTTTCGTCTTTTTCGATAATTTTTATTTCACATTTCCAACGTTCTTGAGCCGAATTTTTATCGTTTATTCCTCGGTTTGGGGGAAAGATGTATTATACGCATATGTTTGATTTTGCCAGATTTGTTGTTTTTTTCGGTTTTGCCAGTTTTGTGATTTTTGAAATTCTGTCCGACCAAATTATCCCCATTTACGCTATTATAACAATGAAAGGGGAAACTCTCGCCAAATCTCCATTTTTGTGGAAATGCTGGGCGTTACACCGGCCTGGTTCTGTGCGTACTCGGCAAAGAATGCTACGCACCACAAGGACGAATCCCGTATTTAGCTGCGGTCGCCATTGCGCTCAGCTTGCAATGGTTTAATGTATGTAAAGAATTATATATATATATATATATATATATTGCCGCGAACCATACATTGGGTTTGTTTATTTGTGTTTTGCTTTTACCGCCGGCTGCGCCGGTCTGTGTTATCTCTGCGCCAAGAGAAGCGCGTGTTCCATTCTTTCTTTCTGTGCCACATGTGTTATCTGTTGTGATAGGGAGAGCATTCCGATCTAACGTGAACAGCCCAGAATAATCTTCTTGGATCTACTATGTTCTCGATGCGAATCGACGTTTCGAGAACCACGCGCGCCAAAAGATAAAAAGCCTGCAGTGCGGACGCCGGGGCATTCGATTCTGCGACGCTCTCCGACGCACGTAACGTCACTTTGTTGACCACTGCTTCGCCGCCTCTGTATTCTTTTCAGTTGTTAGGGGAGCACAAGTTCGCTCCAATAAACTTGTTTCTTTTCCAAACAACTGCTTCGTCCTTGGCTACGTGACATCTGGTGGAGGTGCGGGGTACGCACCCTTCATGCCCACTACAACCTCTGGAAGCCGCCAAGCCAGTCCAACAAGAGCCAGCCTCCGCCGGCAAGATTTACCACCCGAGTTTGGTCTACTGCCGGAGAAGACGAAGAAGAAAAACGTCGCAACCAGCACCATGCTCAACCAAGCCAATCCTCCTGTCGTTCTGCAGCAGCCACGGGAACCGCCATCATTCCGAGGAGCCCCCGCAGAAGACCCAGAAGAATGGTTGGAGAAACTGGAGCGCGTCCGGAAGTTCAACAGGTGGGACGACGCAGAAACGTTCCGGCACGTTTTCTTTTACTTGGAAGATTCGGCTCGCACTTGGTTCGAGAACCACGAGAGCTCCTTGACAAACTGGGCTCAGTTCAAAAGCGAGTTCACTAAGACCTTCACTACCGTCGTGCGGAAAGAAAGAGCCGCCCTTTTGTTGGAAACGCGCACGCAACACCCCAATGAAGGCGTCTTGATCTTCGTTGAGGAGATGAAGCAGCTATTTCGCCGCGCGGATCCCGAAATGACGGAAGAAAAGAAGTTGCGCTTCTTAATGCGCGGAGTGAAGGAGGAACTGTTTGCCGGACTTGTCCGAAATCCGCCCAAAACCGTCGCCGAATTCGTGACCGAAGCCAGCACCATTGAGAAAGCCCTCGAAATGCGTGCTAAGCAGTATGACCGCAACTTTGTTGGCGCGGCCAATGCGAACGACTTTGGCAGCACGCGGATCCCGGCCGACAGCCTACGCGAGACTATCCGCGCAATAGTGAGAGAGGAGCTGCGGAAACTTCTCCCAACGCCGCCGCAGGCCCAAGTCGCTTCTCTCACCGACGTCATTAGAGAAGAAGTGCAACAAGCGTTGGGAACCTTTACGCCATCCGAGGTACCCCAAGAGCTACAAGCTATGACATACTCCGCGGCTGTTCGTCGACCCCGCCCTGCTCCAACACGCCGTCAAGAGGCCCCGCCGTACCGCCGCCCACTGTCACCCGCCCGACCCCCGGTAGCCCGAAACCAGACGCCGAGGAAGACGGACGTATGGCGAACTCCCGATAACCGTCCTCTGTGCTACCACTGCGGAGAGGCCGACCACATTTACCGTCGCTGCCCATACAAGAGGCTCGGTTTGCGAGGGTTCTCCGTCGACGCCCCACGCCCCCGATACGGCCAGCGCCCTGCTGAGATCGAAGAATACCTCTCCAACACCAACCGAGGACCAGCCCGCTTCAACCGTTCACCGTCGCCCTACCCGTATCAGTCACCGAACCGCCGCAGCACTGCTGACTTCTCACGTGGAAGGTCCCCCAGCCCACGCGGGGGAAACTAAAAGCAGCAACTTCGGGAGGTAAAGTTGCACAACGGCGGAAAAATGAAAACCCTCCAACGACGCAAGGACTCGCCGAAGACAGTGATTCACGACATGCCTTCATCCCGACGACCCGACCTAACCCTGACGAGACTCCCGAACACGACGACAGCTATACGCCGCGACGCTTACCCGACCTGACCGAGACGTCCGCTGAGAAGACGTGGACAACGACGACGCACAGTGCCCGACCGTCAACACGCACAAGCCGAGATGCGACGCCCCGACGCACCCGGAACTCGAGGAAGGCGGCATCCGACGTCAAGGTGTCCATCGACGGTTTTGATGTAGTCGCCCTCGTAGACACGGGAGCCGACTACTCCGTAATGAGCGGACCATTTGCGTCTAAGCTGAAGAAAGTTATGACCAGATGGGACGGTCCGCACATACGCACAGCAGGAGGCCACCTCGTGACGCCAAGTGGAACGTGCACATCGCGCGTCACCATAGACGGCACAACGTACCCTGCGGCGTTCGTCGTTCTGCCTAACTGCTCCCGCGACGTGATTCTCGGAATGGACTTTTTGACGGACAACGGCGCAATAATTGACCTGCAGACCAAGTCGATAACATTTTCCTCCGATCACTCCACGACGCCGCAGCCGAACCCCGATCACCGTGCTGCTGTCAGGATCGCCGACGATCACATCACCCTGCCACCCCGCGCAAGCTTGATGATCGCCGTCTACTGTGAGGATGCTGCTTCTGACATCGACGCTATCGTAGAGAGTGATCGAAAGTTGCTTCTCGACCGCGGTGTCTCCGTCGCAAGAGGCATTGCGCACTTTAAGCAACGCCAATCTCACGTTTTGGTCACTAATTTCACCGACGAGTACCAGCATTTAAACAAGGGAGCTGCAGTTGCGTTCCTCGAAGAAACGCAAGAAGCAAGTGATGTGATCGCGGTCGCCGACTTTGAACGCACACCCGTAGAAACCCTCAAGCTCCCGCAGCCATTCGACGTGAATCCGGCGCTACCGCAAGAACAACGGAAAAAATTATTGGCTTTGCTGCGTCGCTATAGCGAATGTTTTTCGTCGAGCGCAAAACTACGTCAGACCCCTCTAGCGAAGCACCGAATAATAATCGAAGACGGAGCCCGACCTACCCGACAGTCACCGTACCGCGTCTCTTCACACGAACGGGAAGCCATCCGGACTCAAGTCGACGACATGCTCAGCGACGACATTATACAGCCATCGAAAAGCCCCTGGGCTGCGCCCGTCGTACTCGTAAAGAAAAAAGACGGCACATTAAGGTTTTGTGTTGACTACCGGCGACTCAACAAAATCACGAAAAAGGACGTGTACCCCCTCCCCCGAATCGACGACGCCCTCGACCACCTCTGCCACGCGAAGTACTTCTCATCGATGGACCTGAAGACCGGCTACTGGCAAATTGAAGTGGACGAGAGAGACCGAGAGAAGACTGCATTTATAACCCCAGACGGCCTATACGAGTTCAAGGTGATGCCGTTTGGGCTGTGCACAGCACCAGCGACGTTTCAAAGAGTCATGGACACTGTGCTAGCTGGCCTTAAGTGGCACACCTGCCTCGTATACCTCGACGACGTAGTGGTATTCGCCCGGACTTTCGACGAACACCTTGCAAGGTTGGAATCTGTACTCGAGGCCATTCGTACGTCGGGGTTGACGCTAAAGCCTGAAAAGTGCCGTTTCGCATACGGGGAACTCAAGTTCTTGGGCCACGTCGTCAACGCCGCGGGAGTCCTACCTGACCCGGCAAAAACATCAGCCATTGCGAACTTCCCAAGGCCGAAAGACAAGAAGGGCGTGCGAAGATTTCTCGGGCTGTGCGCATACTACCGGCGCTTCGTCGCAAACTTCGCACGAATTGCAGAGCCACTCACGCGCTTGACGAAAGATAGCACCCCTTTCAGCTGGGAAAACGACCAAGAAAAAGCATTCGGCGAGCTGCAAAAACGCCTGCAAAGCCCGCCCGTGCTCGCTCATTTCGACGAAAATGCCGAAACGGAAATGCACACCGACGCCAGTGATATAGGCTTGGGTGCCGTCCTTGTCCAAAAGCAAAGCGGCTGCGAAAGGGTAATCGCCTATGCCAGCCGTGGTCTGTCGAAGGAGGAGAAAAACTATTCTGCCTCTGAGAAAGAGTGCCTGGCTATTATATGGGCGATTTCAAAATTTCGCCCATACGTGTATGGAAGGCCATTCAAGGTTGTAACAGACCACCATGCGCTGTGTTGGCTCGCCAATTTGAAGGACCCCTCTGGCCGTCTTGGGCGGTGGAGCTTGCGCCTGCAGGAGTTCGACGTTACAGTCGTTTATAAATCCGGCAGGAAACACTCCGACGCCGACTGCCTGTCCCGCGCCCCCGTCGACCCACCACCACAAGACTCTGATGAAGACAGCGCGTTCTTCGGGATTGTGACGGAGAGCGACCTAGCCGCCCAGCAGCGTGCTGACCCCGACTTACGCGTCATAATCGAGTACCTCGAGGGATGCAACGTTGCCGTTCCTAGGACCTTCAAACGCAGCTTACCAGCATTCAGCCTGAGAAACTCCGTCCTTGTGAAGAAGAATTTCAGCCCCGGAACAAGAGCGAATTACCTTCTCGTCATCCCCGCGGACCTTCGTGACGAAATTTTGGAAGCGTGCCACGACGACCCGTCTTCCGGACATCTGGGCACAGCCCGCACTATTGGAAAAATCAAGGCGAGGTACTACTGGCCCGGCCTTACCTCTGACGTCACCCACTACGTCCGGAGCTGCCGTGACTGCCAGCGACGAAAAACGCCGCCGACAAGACCCGCCGGACTTCTGCAACCGATCGCCGTCCCATCGAGACCATTTCAACAGATTGGAATGGACCTCTTAGGCCCGTTCCCTACGTCACGATCACAGAACAAGTGGATTGTCGTAGCGACAGACTACATGACGCGCTACGCAGAGACCGCCGCTCTTCCGAGGGGGACTGCACAAGAAGTGGCGAAGTTCTTTTTAAGCCAAGTTGTGCTGCGGCATGGAGCCCCGGAAGTCCTAATCACAGACCGTGGAACGGCATTTACTGCGGAGCTGATGCAAGGAGTATTACGCTACAGCAACACGGATCACCGAAGAACGACGGCGTACCACCCCCAAACGAACGGACTAACAGAACGTCTGAACAAGACAATCGCAGATATGCTGTCAATGTACGTTGACGTTGAACATAAGACTTGGGACGAAGTGCTCCCGTATGTCACGTTTGCGTACAACACGGCTATCCAGGAAACGACGCAGCTGACGCCGTTCGAGCTTGTCTACGGTAGAAGGCCGACTACGATGCTCGACGCCATGCTTCCGCACGTAGAAGACGACGACCTCAACGCCGACGTCCACGGATATCTTCAACGTGCGGAGGAGGCCCGCCAGCTCGCTCGAGTTCGTATAACGAACCAGCAGCTGGTGGATGCGGGCCGCTACAACCTCCGACGCCGAGACGCCGAGTACCAACCAGGGGATCGTGTGTGGGTTTGGACTCCCATCCGACGACGCGGACTCAGTGAGAAGCTCCTGCGACGGTATTTCGGACCCTACCAGATTCTACGACGTGTTGGCCAACTTTCCTACGAAGTGATCCCCGATGGTGACTCCGGCACATCACGACAACGCACGCGGCCTGAAGTCGTCCACGTGGTTCGCTTAAAACCTTTCTACGGACGATGACGAACTTTTATTTTCATTTGTTCGGACTGTCGCTTATGTTAGCATCGGGTCGATGCACTCTTAGAGGGGGGGTAATGCCGCGAACCATACATTGGGTTTGTTTATTTGTGTTTTGCTTTTACCGCCGGCTGCGCCGGTCTGTGTTATCTCTGCGCCAAGAGAAGCGCGTGTTCCATTCTTTCTTTCTGTGCCACATGTGTTATCTGTTGTGATAGGGAGAGCATTCCGATCTAACGTGAACAGCCCAGAATAATCTTCTTGGATCTACTATGTTCTCGATGCGAATCGACGTTTCGAGAACCACGCGCGCCAAAAGATAAAAAGCCTGCAGTGCGGACGCCGGGGCATTCGATTCTGCGACGCTCTCCGACGCACGTAACGTCACTTTGTTGACCACTGCTTCGCCGCCTCTGTATTCTTTTCAGTTGTTAGGGGAGCACAAGTTCGCTCCAATAAACTTGTTTCTTTTCCAAACAACTGCTTCGTCCTTGGCTACGTGACAATATATATATATATATATATATATATATATATATATATATATATATATATATATATATATATATATATATATATATATATATATATATATATATATATATATAGAATTTCAATCTCTATACCATTCTGGGATATTTTGACTGGTTATGGCTCCTACGAGGCATTGAGTCGGGGCAGCAATCTAGTACATTTTCTCTTGCAGCGTCAGTTTTTTCACGGTCATTTTGCTGCCCGCACGGCTCTTTATGCTAGTTCGAAACTGTGATAACCCCATTGATTCGATAACTAACGTTTTTGCCATATAATTTAAAGTCGATGTTGCGACTACGACTACATACAACCATGCTTGCCGCCGGGTGATCACGAAAATTATGATCGGAGATACGATAATGAATAATGTTGTTAGTTCATCACCGTCAGTCTTGTTTGTTGAAACGTATACTCGCCAGCAGTAGTGATGTGGGGCGTGTTCTTGCATCGGTCACGTAACCAAAGTTGCGCATGCGGTCAGCGGGGGTGCACGGCAATCGTTTTCGTTTCTCTCAGTTAATTATCAATTTGTAATTAACCTGATCTGTTAATTATCAATTTGTAGTTAACCTGATCCGTACGGTCCAACCCGCCCGAGGCGCCGCTCGAGACCCTAGTGGCTAGGCCGGCGTCTCTTCAATTTGTTTTTGTTGTGCGCGGCGCAGATCGAACCGACAGCTTTTTTGTTGAGCTGTTATCTCGCATCTCTTCTGGCCTCTTTTTTTTTAGCCCGGTGTTTTTTGTTACTTTGAAAGTGTTAAAACGAATTCGAGTACAGAGGTGAATTAAAATAACATTCTAATGTTCATTTCTAAATACTGATCTGTGCATTGATTGATTGATTGATTGATTGATTGATTGATTGATTGATTGATTGATTGATTGATTGATTAAATGATTGATTGATTGTAGGGTTTAACGCACCGACGCAACGCAGGCGATGAGGCGCGCCGCAGTGCAGGGCTCCGGATTAATTTTGAATACCTGGGGATCTTTATAACGTGCGCCGAAATCTCGAACACACGGGTGTTTTTGCTTTTCGCCTCCATCAGAAAAGCGGCTGCCGCTGCCGGGAGTCGAACCCACGTCCTCGTTCTCAGCAGCGCAATGCCTTGGCCACTGAGCCACCGCGGTGGGTACTGATCTGTGCAGCCTCAACTATTCGTAAGATTTGCCTCGCGGTAAACAATATTGTCATGTACCAACCGTGGCACAAGTGCCAGTAGTTCGGAAGGTCTTACTCATATATACTTCGTGTTGATATTGCTTTTTATGACGGATGTGGTATTGCATTGCGGCGATAAAGAGCGCTTAAAAGAAACGCCAGAAAGACGAAACTCAACGCAGAAGCTCTGTAGGGGTTTGCAAAGTGCCCTACAATACAAAGAAATGCAGTGCGCATGGTTAGCAGCAGTTACGAATAATGTGTGAAATACTGAACTTCGGTATTAAATAAAATGTGTCGAGGATGAGCTTGTAATTGTAACCTATGACGTTTATTATTGTGTTCATATATTTAAGTCTATTATATTCAGATGGATAAATTTAGAGAAGGAGTTATCAGAATACATGGTGTAACTTATCCTAACGCATTATACGGGAAGTAGGGGTTAAGAGCGGGTAATAGTAAGAATGAAAATATTTATGCAAAAATGGTATGAAAACTCTAAAACTATTGTGCCAACCAGTATGATACGTTTTTCTTGCAACGGTCTGGCCTTAGTGACATCCTCCACTGGACGCAAGGACAAATTTTATGCTTAATAATTATTTATTTATTTGTTTATTGATTTATACAAATTTATACCGGTACTCACCTACGGAGCAGAAACTTGGAGGCTCACTAAGAGGGTTCAACTTAAATTGAGAACGACTCAGCGGGCAATGGAGCGGAAAATGCTGCGTGTAACATTAAGGGACAAGAAGAGAGCGGAGTGGGTCAGGGAGCAAACTGGTGTTAAAGACATATTAGTAGAAATTAAGCAGAAGAAATGGACGTGGGCAGGGCATGTAATGCGAAGGCAAGATAACCGCTGGTCATTAAGGGTAACAGAGTGGATCCCTAGAGAAGGCAAGCGCTGCAGGGGGCGGCAGAAAGTTAGATGGGCAGATGAGATCAAGAAGTTTGCCGGGATAAATTGGTCACGGTTGGCACAGGACCTAATTAATTATATATTAGTTATTTTTTACAAGGTTTGTAAAATGCGTTCTGTATAGAAGAGAAAAGAGCGGAAAGAGTGTCCAATTTTTGGAGAGGGCGAAAAACCGCAGAAAACGGTAATAGTGCAGGATAGTACAACTTACATGGCGGCGCATTTTCAGCTACTTGCCTTTACTAATTGCTCTTTTATTCTTATCTTTCCTCTATTACTTTCCTGGTTAACCCACTGTACACAATATAGGAGAAAATAAATAAATAAATAAATAAATAAATAAAAGCACATATAATTGTTACGCGTAAAATTGATCGTACATGCTGATAACCTATACAACACATCGGTATTTGTATTTGCTTGAGATTGGGGTATTTGCAGACACATCTGGGCATTAGTGCACACCTGAGTATTTGTCAACATTATTGCACTGAACTCGCTCATCGTCACTACTAATAAGGCGCATGATTTTCGGCGGATGCGACATTACAGCCTCAGCAACGACTGGGTGCCTGTTTTCGCATTTACGACCATTCCTGAGCGTAACTTCTTGTAGCTTGTACAAACCAGTATAGCACATTTCCGTTCACTGTCACCGATACCGCGAATTCGTTACCTCTTTAAATACCCATGACGATTTTTTACAACTCTGGTGGGTACTTGTATTAGTGAGTGCCGTGCGCATTCCTTGTTTTCCCATATCGGAGCCCGCCGAGACCAGTCGTTCGGTACAATGTTTTAAGTGCGGAGTACCTTAGGACCGCACAATGTACGTCCGCGTCCGTGCGCATAGCATTTACAATCTCGCAAACTCACACATGCACCGGTAGGATTCGAGCCTGTGTCTGGTAGACCAGACAGAGGTAGCGTCAGTCGTCTTACCCATTGGACTACGACCATGAGTTAGTACCCGGGAGCCAAATGGCATACTCCCTCGCCTGTAACGGTGCGGAGTACCTTACGACCTCCCAATGTCCGTCCGCGTCCATCCGTGCGCACAACACCATCAAGTGAAATTCGACTTGAGTCGTGAGTTGCACCTTGATTATTCCCTAAATGAAACTGCAACTCACGACTCAAGTCGAATGACGGTGGGGGCGGAAATCGAATGTCACTCGGGGTGCAACTTGGGTGTCATTTCCGGTCCCCGTACTCCGCCCCCTCGCCATCATCCGGGGACTGGAGAAGCTGTCATTTTGTATATTTACGACGATTTCGCGGGTAACTGGCAATCTATTGACGGAGTTTTTTTTAACAGACTTTTTGCTGCTTTCAACTTGGGGCCACTCTTTTTCATGACGGAAAAAACAGCGCAAAGCCTGCGAAGTAGAAAAAGAAGGTAGACAGGACATGCGCTGACTAGCAACTGAATTATTTAATCCACAGGAAAAGACACTTTTTCTACTTCGTCGTCTTTGCGCTATTTTTTTTTTCATCATGAACAAATACCAACTAGCCCAATAACAGTCCTTGTGCACTCTTTTTCAGGGACTTTCTTGAATTTGCTTGTTCTTTGTGGACCTTCTTTTTTTTTGGTGCTTATTTTGCCTATACCAAATGTAACATGACCAGCCTGAAGTCAGCATCGAACTTACCTGCTCAAATTGATGCAGTACTACTCGGTCACATTTCCAGACGCGCTAAATTCCCTCAGACCTTCATAGGCAGGGAACAGAATATACAGGTAATCCTTTTAATAGCGGAGCTGTTGTACAAGCCGTAAGTTCGGTTTCGCAGAAACAAATACGCAGAGAATGCGAACGCTCGTTGAAATATGAACGGTTTAAAAAAATCATAGGAAAAAAAAAGTTTTTTTTGTTTTTTTTCTTCAACCAGTGTAACATAAAGAAACCAACAAACGAAAAAACAAGCAGAGCTTCTGAGGAGAAATTTGTTGTGATGCGACCAACCTGCAGCGAGGGTAACGCGTTCTGAAATCAATGATTTCACGTAAAATCGTCTGCAGATTTTGAGAGCAGAGGCTCTGCTAGGACTTTTGTAAGGAAGCTTGAAGCCATGATATTCTTTTCAGTGTATATTCATTCGCGCACTTGAGTCTCCTGAAGGATTTGAATTCGAAAGTCAGCAATTATCGAAGACTCCTTCAATGCTGAATCGTGTTTGCGGTGCCGTCAAGTTGACCTCTCATGCGGCACGCATACGGATAATTCTTTTTCCATCCTGTCGCGGTACAGTGTTAGTGCTACCACACTTGCCTATGGCTTTTGGCGACCCGAGTTTGAATCACATTCAACTAAAATATGTTTTTATGTACTATATCTCATTTATTTTCTTTTTACAGAGGCCATAATTTGGTTTCATTCATGTCATCATCACTACCGCAATCATCATCATCATCATCATCATCATCATCACCATCATCGCCATCATCAGCCTGTCTACGGCCACTGCAGGGAAAAGGCCTCTCTCATAGATCTCCAATGATCCCGGTTTTGTGCTAACTGCGACTAACTTATCCCCTCAAACTTCTTGATCTGTAACTTTCTGCCGCCCATTGCAACGCTTGCCTTGTCTGGGTGGGTTTCCACTTTGTTACCCTTAATAACCAAGTTATCTTGCCTCCGCAATAAATGCCCTGCCCACAACCATTCCTTCTTCTTTATTTTGACTAATATGCCCTTAACACACGTTTGGTGCCGGACTCACTCTGCTCTCTTCTTATCCCTTAACGTTACACCTATCATCTTCCGTTCATTGCTCTCTGAGTAGTGCTCAATTTAAAAGTTGAACCCCTAAAGTGAGCCTCCAAGCCCCTGCCCCATTGGTGAGTACCGGTAAGATGCAGCTGTCATACACTTCCTTCTTCAGGGACAATAGTAGGCTGCCATTCATTATCTGATAATGCCTGCCGAATGCACTCCACCCCATTCTTATTCTTCTAATTATCTCTGCCTCGTGGTTGGGATCCGGGGTCACAACTTGGCCTAAGTAGATATGTTCGTTTAGCACTTCATTTTTGTAGTCGCCATAAACTACGGTCACTTTTCGCGTTTCTAAGACATCTAAGACATCTAAGGCTTCTTCTTAAGAAGTGTGCCGATATTTTTATAGAACTGTCTGCAATCGTGTTTTTTCATTTTTCCCATTTTACTAAAGAAAAACGACAAGAACCCTTGTTTTTCACGCGCCTTGAAATTTTATAAAAACTTACAGCTCCAAACGCTCGTGAGCGCGTTCCCCGCGGAGACTGCCGAGATTCCTCGGAATGCTGAGTGGCTTTGGCAAAAAAAAAAAAAAAACAGGAAAAGAAAAGCTCCAGCGCTGTCGTCAAGCGCTTCCGCACATGTGAAAGCAAAAAAAAAAAAACTGCAGCGCTAATGCAGTGTGTGGAGTTACGTCCGACGGGACCCGATTCCGTCGATGAAACTTCCGTCCGATGGAACCCAAAATAAAAATTGAAGCAGTTACGTCTGGCGTAACCTGCAAAAAATATTGAACGTCCTACGTATTCTACATTAAGAAAATTACGGGCCGAAATGAAAACTAATGCGAGTATATCCGCCGATCGGGCCACCTAGCGTCACTAAATAAAGGCTTTTAGAGTATCGCCACTCTTTTCTCTCATTGTTATGTGCCGCCACGATTTTCATTGGTCGGTCGGTACCACGTGACATTTGTTTACATAATAGCGCATCCATTTTGTTTCTCTCTCTCTCTCTCTCTCTCTCTCTCTCTCTCTGCTGTCGGGCGCCAGAGCGGCCCCGGTCACACTCTGCCCGTCACAACCGCTGGCGGTTTCGTTAGGAGAGATGGCAACACTGCAAGCCAGAAACAAAATGGCCCCCAGGCGCTTCCGGGTGCGCGAAGTGGCGGTACTCTTAAGCGTAGCTTATTTAGTGACGCTAGGGCCACCGCGTAAGCGACCCGGATCGCAAAAGAGCAGAGTACGGCGCTTCCGACATTCGGCGCCCTATAAACAGAGAGGGGAGGCTGCGCTCCCTATTTGCTTCAGCCCCCGCCGCCGCGTGTTAACACCAGCCGCGGCAGACAGCCTTGTAGCAGCTTCCTCGAAAAATGCGCATCTGGTGCGCCGATAAGCATAGAAACAAAGCAAAAGAGCAGCACGTAAAAGTACTTAGCTCTGATGCTTTATAACGTTTATTGCGTGCATTCCCATATACTGCGTATCCACATTGTATTATCATTAATACGCGAACGCAAAGGAGTTCGTAGTGAACGAAACACACACAGCGCGCAAAACAACAGGACGAAAGACGGAGGGATGTACAACACAAGCGCTGCTTCCTCCCTCCGTCTTTCGTCCTGTTATTTTGCGCGCTGTGTGTGTTTCGTTCAAGATGATATACCAACTCGCCCAACTTTCGGTGTTACTTGAGTTTGTAGTGCCTGGGTATTCGTAATGCTTGGACAAAAGAGTGCGAACCTTTTCCTTCAATAGAAAATTTTAGATTGAGATTCCAATAGCTATCATTTTACAGAGATCTGCATTTAAAGTGACCGTTTGTCTTATATTAAATTGGCCGTAAAAATCAGCCACTCTGCCTGTAAAAGGTACCGCTTTCTTAAAATGTTTTTTTACTCTGATTGAGATTTAGTAATAAACATTCCTCGAGATTTGTTTTTTTCTGGGAAAACATAAGACTGCCACGGCATTGTCTTAGTTACCGCTAATCAATTATTAATTGTATTTTTTAAGAGACTCTTACAAACTGGCATTGCTCCCACAGCAAGAGGTTCCTTTTTTTGATTCTCGTATTCTCCTTTCGTTTCATGGGTTGGATATTAAAAATGTATGCACATTCGTATAAAAAATGTACTACTTTAATTTAACAGAAACGCCAATGACACACGTGGAGTTCGAACCCACATCGCTGCAGTAGTACGGGCGCGTGTAACACGCTCCGGACGGTTCGACTAATACGAAATTTTTGAAGACGATAGTCTTTCTTGGGCTACTTAAACGCAGAAATTTTGATCTGTCTGTATCTCTATCTGTCTGTCTGTATCTCTGTATCTCTGTCTGTCTGTCTGTCTGTCTGTGACTGGATTCAACCCACCGGCCGAAGTGAAACAAAAGTTCCGCACTCGCCTTATATATCCATAGACAAATCTAAACGCCCAAGTCTGGGGTCAAGATTCATACTTGGTACCATAGTTTAACATGAACAAGGTATTATGCAAACATAAGGCAGAATACAATACGTGAGTGATACTGGCAGTGCTTTTTTTGTTAAAAATTGCATGGATGCTTGGTTTTTGTCATAGAAAATGAAATACTACATTAACTGCAGAAAATCATCGCCTGCTGTTGCCAGCGCTCCTGGCGGCAGTTAAGAAATCATACGGCAACAGCAAAAAAAAAAAAAAAAAAGGTTGCACTAGATAGGTTCTACGTTCCGCTTGGAACGCTCGTGGAGTAGGCCAACGTGGTTCTGTAAACGTTGTAGTAGGGTGCCCCGATTCTTGCACGTCTCCGCCGAACGGCAACGCTGGCATCGAGGCACCCGACTCGGAGCAGTGGAACGCGGTAAATTTAAATAGACTTGAGCGGACCTCTAGCGTGTCATCTTAGGAGGAACGAGACGGGAGAGGAACAGCATGAGAGATGAGAGGGAAAGCGAAGGGAAGCATTTACTTGGCACGGGCGCCAGTCGAGTATCGCCTTTCGTCGACATTTGAAACGAAAGGAGCAGATACGGAGCGTTTTTTTTTTTCAACGATAACATCACTTACATGAGTAAACATGGGTACTGTTGCCATCGAAATCGGAAACACAAAAGCACAGCCGAAGCTGACTGAATATTCGCGCACAGACGTGTTCAAACTTAAAAGCTGCAAACAAAAGAATAGGTCACAGGCTTGGTACCAAGCTTGTAGCATGAGAAAATGTCTCATCGAAGTAAGCAATGGCTTCAACTATTAACTATTATTTACCAATTCCGCCCTGGTTCGGCCGTCAAGCAGCAACATCCGTGTTGTTTTCGAATTTGACTTCAGGTGTCCTGCAACGAACCATTGCAATAATGTTGGGTAGGTTACGCAGAACCTGACTGTATGTGGTACCGTCAGCTGTGAACTTTTTTTTTTGCTTCCCCTTACGTCAAACGTCGTTTTAATTTCCATTTCGGGCTGTAATTTTTTACTTTGGCTGGGATATATTCGCAGTGATTTCAATTTAATTTACTGGTTACGTCGGGCGTAACTCAGTTCGGTCGGACGTAACTTCAATTACTAATTTTGGGTTCCGTCGGACGTAACTCTAGACACTATCTTGAAGTTCCGTCGGACGTAACTTTTCCTTTTAATTTTAGCTTCCGTCGGAGGTAACCCTAGACACTCAACGAAGATGAAAAGACACCCTGCTTGGGAGAGGTCATCGTGGCCGCCGCATTCTTTAGAAGCCATTATGGATGATTGGATACATGGCTACGAGTGCGCTAATCCTTCCCAAGACGACGTGCAGATCCCGCCACCACTGCCTCGAGTCGATGACGAAGAGCTGGTGGAAGCTTACAATGCTGAGGATGACTTTGCGTCCACCAGTCGCCGCGAAGACGAGGAGGAGGAAAATGACTTTATTGATATCAATCCGGCATGTAAGGGTGGATCAGGCCGCGCAGGGCTTCACCAACCCCCTATCTCACTAGACCTCAGCGTGGACCGGTCCGCCGCTAGCTACTAGGAGTTACCTCCGTTCGCTTTTGCCGGGCCAGGGCCGCGTCGAGCCGCTGGATGGCTTGGAGTTGCGCCTGATGGTCAGGCGAACTGATGTAGTGTTACCGCAACTATGCAAGTACGCAGTGATATTGGAACTTAACTGAAACTACCGTAAAGTTACTAAATAACACCCACCCAAAGTACAGAGATATCAAGTGAAAAATACGGGATGGGCTATCTTTCGGGACAGGTGCGAAAAACTTGACAAATGGGGCCGCACCGCCGACCAAAACTGCCAAGATATGAAGAAAAAAAAAACACTATATGGCGAACTTTCGGCTCAAGCGCGGTAAGGACAAATAAGTGACCGCATCAAGACATGAATAAATGATTACTATTTATTTTGTCCACTCATCGGCGCTAAAGCCATCGAGTTTAGGAGGTGGACGATCTTCGGGGTTTTGTTAGTAAATTGAATATTTCACCTTTAAAGTCGGGTGGGCGATGTTTCGGGGGTTGAAGTTCGCTCGGAACTTTACGGTAATGCTGAAACATACAGCAGCTTCGCCATTCAAGTCCGGCGCGTGAGTGCAAGCTCTCCTGAATTTTGTCCCCTCTTCTGTGTGAAGGATATATCAAAAAGACACGCTAGCGTTTCGTTGAGCCAAAGGCGGTCTGAAGAAGTGCGGCACGTCCCGTTTTTGTTAAAGAAACATCTTTTCTTAACCGAAAGGTGTGTCTCGTGCCTTTTATTCGATACTTTGATGGTGCAACATTGCGACTGTCTTTTCTTGTGCCTCGCCCGTTTATCCGTTCGTTCTATACCTTGAGTCCTTAAAAGAAAAAAAAAGAAGGGTTCCCCCGCGGAAAAAAAAAAGCAAGAATAAGGAAGTCGCTGAAGGTGTGACAAAAAAGCCGTTTCACAAAGATCACAGAAGGTAGCGAGGTTTTTTTCAACTCCCGACACTCCTGTGCATCGCACCACTGCGTACCGCAGGTCTGCATGCGTGACCCCCGCTGCGACGGGCCGCATACGGCGCAACCCGTTGCACAATACCGCCGGCACTGCCGACTTGGAAGAGCGTCACGCGTAAATACGTGCCGACTCGGTCCGGCGCCGGTATACTGTCATCCCAGCTCTGTGACCCGAACAACTGCAATGGAAACCCCGCTGCTAACAGCGCCCCACCATTTAAAGGAAGAAAAAGAGAAATGGAATAGAAAGGGCGCGCGTGGGAGGAATAATTGCGACTACCCGTCCCGCCCCAGCCCCGTCCCTCCAGGCGGCCGATCCCTCCGTCTGGGCAGAGCTCCCGTTTTTTACCCTTCGATGTATTTTATCCCCCTCCTCCCCGAACCGAACCAGGTGCCTCGTAAATAAAGTTACGATCCGAAGCACACATGGTACGCAGAAAAGCGCGCAGGGGAAGAGGTCGCTTGGTTTCGTTCTTGCTTTTACCGTTGGGTTCAATATTCTGTTTCGCCCCTGCAAAGGCCCTCAGCCCTGCAATATAGAATGAATGAATGAATGAATAAATAAATAAATAAATAAATAAATAAATAAATAAATAAATAAATAAATAAATAAATAAATAAATAAATAAATAAATAAATAAATAAATAAATAAATAAATAAATAAATAAATAAATAAATAAAACACGAATATTGATGATGCTATTACGCCTTCTTTATCAGAGAAACAAAACGATCAATTATGCAGATTGTTTCACCGGAAGCTTAAGCTGGAATTTTGATAGCTAAACAAACTAAGCGCAGCGTAAACCTTGTAGACTTGCGTTCGCTATGAGTCAACACTCATGGGCTTGTAAACCTTTAGGCGTTGAAATGTAAGCGAGGTAAGCCTTGCTTACATTTCGATAACAGTGCGGTGAAACATAAGGAATTCGGTACCTTATTCTCTGCCGTGAGTGTCAATGTATTTTGCAGTGTCTTGCACCCAATCGCAATCTGTAAACGTTGACACCCAACACCTAGTTTGGCTTCTCAAATGGTCGGGAGAAAAAGTCACATTCGCTCATCAAGCCGCCCCGGCGCTCGCCGATGTGAACGGGCACCAGCTAAGGCGACGGCTGATAGCGCGTTCTAAAAAACCGGCCATGGAGAATGACGTCACGTCGTCCAACATGGCCGCGCCCAGTGCGCCGTTCAGCGAGGTAAGGCGCGCGGAGAGAAGTCATGAACGCTGGAGCAGCGACTGAGCCGAACTCACAGCGTAATCGTACTCCAGACCGCTGTACGCTGCGAACACTGATACAATGTATACTAAATTTCGTCTAATGAGTACTGCAAGCGCGCGATTCCTTCGGTTGCAAAACGTGCTGTAACGCAATCTCCCTAAGTACCAAAAAAGACAATTTGAACTAAAATCAGAATGGTTGGGTGCGCGTAACAAGTGTGTCCACAATCAATAACAGAGAGAGAGAGAGAGAGAGAGAGATAGAGAGAGAGAGAGAGAGAGAGAGAGAGAGAGAGAGAGAGAGAGAGAGAGAGAGAGAGAGAGAGAGAGAGAGAGAGATAACTTTAGTAAGCTTCTTCAACGTACAAGCATCGTATACGATTGACAAAGCACTCACGCACTAGTCAACAAACGACATCGAGGGATACCCATAATTCGGTTAAGGTCGAGTTGTTTACCTTCCGTCAAAGCGCTTCTGCTTCGAAACCACAACTTCGTGAAGCGTCCTGCATGTTATGCTTGCAATATTCCCTTACTAAAGGCCGGATTCGAAGCCATCCTTCTTTCGCAGTATATTATATCTGTGGCGCAGCGTTGTCTCTTCGCTGCTAAAGGTGCCCTGTACCGAACGCTGCTTTCAAAGCAGACGAAGCACGGGTGGTGGGAACGTCGATAATCGTCGATATTTCACCCATAGCACCTGCCGTACCCGACAATTCCGCCATAACCATTCCCTATTGTGTCTTCTGCTACCACTTTCCATTTTCCTGCCATTTCAGAAACCACTAATTATTGACCGGATATGTGTCTGCATTCTCCCGCTAAACATGTCGCCGAGATTTATGCCACCGGGTACGAAAAGTCTGTGGCGCAGGGAGAGAGGCAAAAAAAAAAAAAGGAAATAAATAAAAGGTGGGTGGTAAAAGGAGGCGTCCTGTGCAAGCGTAGAAGTTTAGGCGGGCACGGGTTCGCGACAGCTGCAGGGGGGGCGGCGGACGAGCGCTCACGTGGACAACGGTGTTCGCCTGTTCGGCCAGCCCAGCGAGAGGTAGCCTTTTCTAAAGGGGACAGGAGGAACGGAGAGGGTGCTGCCAAAGTGAGGCCCATTCTTTGTCAACTCTCCGCTCGGGCTGCTGGCTACTTTTTGCCGTCCTTCTTCTCCTTGTTGTTGTGCTCACGTAGGCGCGTTTTCTGTTTTTTTACACCCGCTTTCTGTTCTTCACATCTTCTGTTCTTTTTTTTTTTTTTTTTGCTGCTGCTGTTCACCCAGCGGTCAGTCGTCTTTGGACGCCCGCAGAGAAGCTGCGAGATGTCCCGCCGCGAGAAAGACCATGGCATGTCAAAAATATTTTTGAAGAATGGTACCGCTGCACTAACAACGTACGCGAGGGGGAAAGTAACAAAGTTGCTGCAAAGCGGGATAAGTAAGAGGTTTCGGGAACGGCTTAAAGCGACGAAAACGGAAGAGAGAAAGAACGGAAAAAAATGAAATCGGTAGGCATAGCCCTCTGTTCCCTGTCTCAAGCCAGGATGAATGTCTTCCAGGAAGAGATTAGTAGTAGAGGTGGTCAAGCATATCTGGTTGTTGCTTTGTTGGAAGACGAAGAGCGTTTTTGCGTGTGCACTCTTCTCCGTGTATGCTGCTTGAGTGTTCGCGCCGCGCCGCGCCGTCACTTTCGAAAACGAGCACTTGAAGCGTAAAAGAAGGAAAAGATGTACCTCGATGGTTCCGAAAACGCGAACAGTTTCTCTTCCATAATCTGCAGCTTTGCAGCTGCACGTTCTAGACGACATGAGACAGATGAAGGGACCGTTTTGGTGTATCCCTACAAACTATGCAGTAAACGAAGATGCGGAGGGAAAGGGCGTTAGGATAGCATGCTTATCCAGCTATATTCCGTAGAGGGAATTACAGATGCTCCATCCTGCCAATTCCAACATGATAATTTTTTCTTAACTTCTCCCAAAATTGTTATCTCATCTGTAAAACAGTTTTCATAGTAAACGTTACTGTTAGCGTTTTTCTCTGCAATAAATTTCTCTAATGACTAATTCCTATATTTCCAAAAGCAACCGATGGACGGACTCCTGCGCTAAAAGCTGAGAACAGCAGGTCGACTAGGCCCCCCCCAGGAGCCGATGGGCATGAAAGCTAACGGTGCTCAGTCACCTTACATAGCAATTACAACAACACTGATTAACGCTTTAAGGCACTGAAATGAAGCGTTACGTAAGTTCCAAAAATAAAAATGCTACACAAAATCGGCACGTACAATATAGTTACACCAATTCACGCTCCCAAAAACGAAGAAAGCTCGCACTAACGCGTAAGACTTGAACATAGCGAAGCTGTCCGCAACCTTCACGACCATCACGAAGTTTTAAGCCCACGATTGCAGCGCATTTCCTTCTCCTTGGCTGCCGCAATGACCTTTACTCCATCATGGTTGCTATAAGTGTGAGCTTCTTCCCTTTTTTTTTTGGAAGTTATAATCATTGGACATCACATGCGATGGGCGTACGCTATGACGTGTCTTTCTCGTTTCGAGCAAGTGTTGCCACGATTACGGCGACCGCTAGAGTTTTTTCTTTCGCCACTCTTGGTCAACCTGCCTAAGTGGTTATGCTTAACTTGGCAAACGTGCGCCGGGGACGCTGGACAGTCGCCGTGAGGCACGCACACACGAGCGCTATACCCAGTGACAACTTAAGAACGGCACTGGAAGTTGCCGCTGTGCCTTATCACCGTAGCCGGAGGTTTCTCCGCGCGGCGCAAGTAGGGCGTTACTGGGAATATTTTGAACATGGCGTGAGCCGTTCCCGTGATTTTTTGGACTTAATATGCTTATAAACGACTCCAGTGTCGACAAACAAACTGCGTGAGACAAAGCAGACGATATCACGCATTCATAGCAAACCCCTTTCAAAACGCGCGCGCACTGACGTCACGGGTCCGGCGCTTTGGCTGAGTGATACACTACATGAGATGGTGCCGTTCTTGAGTTGTAACCGAGTATAGGCATTTTCTTGGTTTTGTTAACTGCCGGTAGTGATGGGTACGTTAACAGTAAAAAGTAGCAGTGTTGCAGTTACCATTACCTAAGCCAGAAAAGTAACTCTGTTGCAGTTACAATTACAGAATTTTCTAAAGCAACTTGTTACATTTACTGGGAAAAAGGAACGTCTTCACGTCTTCGTTACTGTATAAATTCAAGCAATTGATCACGAACCAAATGATACAGTTTATTCATACATCTGCACGAATGCCTGCTGGTGGTCCAAATTGCACGTGGTGAAACCCCAGACGAAGAGAACCTAAAAGATGGCATCCTAAAGCCCAGTTTGCCACACCAACAATGGTCGTGTACGCCTCGTTTTGGTTCCACCACCTTTTAAATATTATATTCTTTCTTGAATAAAGGAAAACCAGAACAGAAAGGACGAAGCACACGAAAGTAACAAACCGACACAGCGATGATATTGTTTGTTACCTTCTTCTTGTGTGTCGCCCTTTGCGTTTACTTTCATGAAGGTAACAAACCAACACACCTCTGACACTCTTTGTTACCTTCTTGTGTGTCGCCCTTTGCGTTTACTTTCCCTTTAATGATGTAAAAATGGCCTAATATTTCGTTATAGCAAGTCTTTCTTGGGTTACTTCAGAGGGACAAACAACCGGTTTTTGTCGAGTATATATTCTCTATCCTAAATGAAAGGGCATCAATTAAAGCACCTTGACGAGAAACGGTTTTGCTGATAACGCCCTAGAACTCTTTAAATCGAAATTTTTAGATCTACGAGCCGTATGTGTCCCTCCCAAAAATAACGCTGGCAACTATGACATAGAGTAGCTCGGCCACATACTTTTGTCTGTATGCGAAATGAAAAACGATATTTAAAAACTTGTTCCCAGCTAAAAAAGTTTGAATCGCAGGCTTTCCTGTTCCTTTATGTGTGCTTTTAATGCAATGGTCTATTTTGCACGAATGCGCCATCTGTTGGGATAGACGATAGGTAGAATCTGGTTTCACGTTGTGGAGGTGGGAAGTTCGATTCCCCCCGGGTGCGACGCTTTTTTTTTTTAAGCTGCCGTTGGCGTATTTGCAAACTGCAATCAAATATTTTGGCAGAGCAAACGCCCCTGACTCAGGCAGAATCGTCAAAGCTCCTTCACTGGGTCTGTTTACTGAACGCTGCCATTGATTGTGGGCATGGAGGCTCAGTTAGCCACACTGAGAGCACCCCAGCGATGGTGGGCGGAGTGTTTTTAAAATTTTCACAGTAATGTTTAGAAATACATATACAATTTAACCTTGTACAAATACTGATATTAAAAGGTTTTCAATACTTAAATAAACGTTTTAGCAGTTACAGAAGCTGCTAGGTTTTCAGGTCACATGACAGGGACACATACTGTAGTGTCAAGTTTCGACACTACGAACCGCCACTCCTCCTATTTCGGGAAGTTTGTTGCCAAATTAAAATTATTTCTGACAATTTGTTTAGAAATTGCTTGTGGCTACCGGGCTATGTAAAACGCTGGCTGTCATATGAGCTAGAGAACATATACGCGACAAAAATCGGTTGTCTGTCCCTTTAACGCGAAAATTTTAGGCTGCCTATCTGTCTGTCTGCCTGTCCCTCAACGCAACCGCCGGGAGAACACGAGACGTTTAAATAGGCAAAACATTTCCAAACTATTAAATCTGGTGGTAATGCTCATACTTGCCATTGTTTTCGGGCAAAAAGAAATGCAATGCAAAAAGAAAAGAAAAGGAATGGGAAACATCAATGCATAAGCAATATTTGCAGTGTTAATTTGATGACAAGAATATGCGGGCTTCATTTTTGCTGTAGGGAACGAATAAAATACGACATGGAAAAGTTGTTCGACTCGAAAACTGAAAAAGTGCTCCCAGCCCCTGACCCTGTTCTCTGTTGCCGCATTCCAATATCAGTCCAACTGCAACGAAAGGTTTCGGTAGATGGCGCGCGAGCAGTGGAACGCGGCAAAATTGAATAGACTTGAGGAAACCGCTACCAAGTTTATTGTGGGAGAGAAAGATCTTGATGGGCGGGCGGGAATGAGAACAGTCATTCACATGGCAGGCGCGCCGAAGGCCATGGTCTTTCGACGACACTAAGCGAGGTAGGGATGCTGCCAAATTTTTGTTGGTGCACCCTTGGTGTGGGGAAATTTTTTGGAAAAGGCATTGTAACACGGGGTGAGTTGTGTCTCAATGTTGGCATCCGAGATATTCGCAGATTACAGGGATCTAATCGCCAGTTTCTTTTTTTTTTCTTGTTTCCGTTCGACTCAAGAGGTAGGAAAAGTTTCAAGAAATCACCCTTAAGACCGACCCCTGACCACGGTCTTTGGCAGGGAAGACAATCATAGCGCTCAGTGATTTCGGCAATTAAACTTTTAATGAGGTGAGTCGTGTTGTGGATAAGGGAAAAATGGAGAACCACAGTGAAAGGGGAAAGTCAGAAAAAGTGGAAAGCGCCAAGGGTAGCCTAGGCTTTTAAAGAAAGTTGCGGTTGGATAATGTCGTTATAATAAAGGAAGTAACTGTAACGGTATTTTCAGTTGCAGTTACTGCGTAAAAAGTAACACTGTTACAGTTATAACTTAAGTTACTAAAAAAAGTAACTAGTTACCGGTAACGCGTTACTAGTAACTTGTTACTGCCCAAGACTGACTGCTGGGTGGTCAAAGCGAAGCTTGCGCTCAAGAGCGCGCGCTCGGCGATTTCTTAGTATTTTTAACTGCCGACACGAGAAATTACTATTTGCTAAACAGCTTCGATGTAAAAAAATGCAGCATGCAGATGTACACAATATATTATGCAAACAAACCTTACTGCAGTCATAGCACAATTTGAATAACGTTTATATGCATGGCAACAACAACAACAAAAAACTTGTCATACTCTATACAGTTTACAGATATACTTTATTTAGAGTCAGGAATATTATATAAAGACATTGTATTATATTTGAAAGACCGGACACCAGAAATAAATACGCGGGATGAATGCGAGCGTGTTCGTTCCGTGTATTTCTTTTTTTGTGGCCAGTCTTTCATCGCCAATACAATGTCCTCAGTATCCAAGTAACCAACGATCCCAACTTTCCATCCGTAATAAGAATTTGGTAGTGGTATTCGTTATGCCATCTGCAGTCATTTTCAAATCGTTATTAATTTAGCTCATGGTAATGAAATACTCTCGTAATTTTTTTTTTGTGAGACGTAATGGCTGTTTCTTTAAATTTATTCAGCAAGTCCGGTAAATTGTAATAAAATATCTATATCATGTTCGAATGTAAGGGATAAACCACAACATGCGGTTTCTCGTCTAAATTGAAGTGTCGCAATGCATAAGACAGGCTAAAGTTTTCAGCAATGTTGGCCGTTTATTTCCAGAAAAATATATCCGTTGTGAATGCGGGTTCGATTCCCCGCCGCAGCGGCCGCTTTTCTGGCGGAGGCGAAATGGGAAAACGCCCGTGTGTTCGAGATTTCGGCGCACGTTAAAGATTCCCAGGTGTTCTAAATAATCAGGAGGCCTCCACTACGGCGCGCTTCATCGCCTGTGAAGCGTGGGCGCATTAAATCTCCCTAATCAATCGTATTTATTGTAAACTACGAAATTTGTAGCAGTATTCAAATCAAATGATATAATATTTTAAAAATTTCAAGTGGTGAACAGCCTGTCAAAATTTGGAGGGGCTGTAAAACTTTTTTGTCAGCGCAAAACTTAATTTCAATGTGAATTCGAGTTCGTCATTTCTAATTTTGCGTAAATTGACAGTGCGACTCTGCCCAGCACAGGAGTCAAGTCAGACTCACCATGTTATCTCACAAAACCACACTCATGCGGGAACGCGCGTGGCACGGGAGGTTGAAAAACGATCGCGGTTGTTGCCCCCTTCTCTCCCCAAAAAATGAAAAAGAAAAAAACGAATTCGCGGGAAGAAACACGCTCGCGGTGTCCAAGACATGGCGTGCAAACCACGCGCGCGCACTCGGGCGTACCGCAAGGTCGCGCGCTCGGTCCTCTCCTGTTGCCGCCGACCCGGTTCATGTGTTCGGCACGTGGCGACGCGAACCCTGTGTCCGGCCGCTTTGGTGGGCTAGTATCCCCTCCGCTCCGTCCTTCGAAGAGGCTGACGACTCCCGCAGCTCCCCTCGCCTTCCCGTCCGTTTTCTTTTCTTCGCTTTCTCCCAGCGATTAGGTTCCCCCATTTTCGGCTTCTCTCCTCTCTCCGCTCCGACGTGTTCACTCGGTTCGTTTGTTTCCTCTTTGATGACGCACGTGGGCTGGAGGATGCTCGGACGACGCTCTACTGTGATTACTTTCCGGCGATGGGGCGCATTAGGAGCGGATAAGGTACTTCCCTTCTTTACTGTTTTAGCTTCTTTCTGACCCCGCATGTGCATCCCTACCCTTTGCCCTTTGCGACTGCGTCAACCCCCTCTCCTGTCGGCCGGTGGGCCTCGGCCTGGCAACCCATCCGTCGCCGACCTCCCGTTGCGGTGGCTGCGTACGCGAAACGTAGCTTTTTCTTCCCTTTCCGTGGGGGGTTCGGGTTTCGCGGAGCGCCGCCTCTGTTAGGGACCGAAATAAATATCAACAATACAACGCAGAAAGAAAGGAAGAAAGGGTGGGTGGAGAGAAACGGTGCACTCGGGTCAGAAAGATGGACACCACCTGCGTTCTGCCCGCTCCGACCTCGTCCGAGAGGGAAAGAGAAAAAAATATCCAGCAGTACTTCGAGCAATAAAAAGCACCGTAGTGACAAAGCAAGCAAGAAAAGTGACGCAAGCATCAGCAAAGTTTGTACTACCTTTACAACGCGTTTCCTGGGTTGCCCTGACGCCTTGCTTACTTCCTGTACTTCGTTTTCTAAAGCGGCATGCGTTCTGTCGAGTCGAGCCCGCCGCTTGCATAGCCTTGCGTAATAGAGAAAGAAAAAGTGACAGGAGGCGGAGTTGTTCTTCCGCTGTTCCGGCGGGTTCGCGTCCAGGAGCGTGCCGGATGTCGTTTGCAACACGGACCGCATGCGTGGTTAGCGGTGCAGATGTTACGCAATGTTGGGGTTGAGCGTGGCGGCACGCGCCGTCACAGCGGTTCCCTGTAGCGGGAGATTTCAGCGAGTCCACGGTGCTCCAGCGCCAGCCGCTTTGTTTGTGTGGCAATGACTCCAAGATGGGCAGCCCTGAGCTGTAAAACTAAACAAGTGTACTGGAGGAGGGGCCATTACTAAGACTTGAAAAAGCGCGGGAAATCTTGCCGTCGATGCTATGGGTTGAACAGGCAACCGATTTTTGTGGAGGGCATGTCATTTAGCTCAAAGGAAAGACAGCGTTTTATATAGTGGGTAACTGCAACGATTTTTTTAAATAAAGAGACAGAAATCATCTTAATTTTGAACTGAAATTACTGAAGGCTGAAGGTGCACCATGTGGTGTCTAAGCGTGATACTGCGTTACGGGTCCAAACAACCATTCAACGCATGATTAAAAAACCACATTAAGAAGTGGAAACGTTGCAATTGTTGTTGTTTTACAAGGAAGCAAGTATTTAAATACATCTTTTATTTTCACACAAAGTTAAAAGTTTGTTGCAGCACGACCTACTTGCTGTCCTTGTTGCCAGCATTTTTTGGGGGTACACGTATGGCTAGAAGATCTAAAATTCCGATTTCAAAAGTACTGGAGCACTATCAGCCAAACCTTTTGGGGTTAAGGTGTTTTAGTGATGCCCTTTCATTTGGGATAACGAGGATATACTCGACAAAAAATAGTTTTCTCTCCTTTAATTATTTTTTCATCTGGATGGTGTTCATGCAAACGCCAACGCCGTCGCTCTTTCTCCCTCTTCCACACACACACACACACACACACACACACACACACACACACACACACACACACACACACACACACACACACACACACACACACACACGCACGCGCACATACATTTCAAATGTCGGACCGAAAACATTCCGGTTCGGTCCCATTTCGGGATCGGGTGAATTTATTGCATTGCGGTTCAGAACCGAAAACATTCCGGTTCGGTCCCATTTCGGGATCGGCTGAATTTATTTCATTGCGGTTCAGTTCCCGTTCGACTAAATCACGTGCCGAACCGGTTCGAAAAGCTTTGAATCAGTTCGCGAACCATTTCGAGCGATTGAGTTTTAGCGAAGTGCAAAAAAGTTTATCAGTATAAAGCGACCATAAAAAATACAAACACAAATTAAAATACAGCATGTTCCCCATAACAGCGGTGCAATTTCAAAGTAAGCTTTAAACACTGGGCCTGCACTCTTACAAAAAAGGTCGTGGCACTTACTAACAGAACACTAACCATCTACTTGTCCCAGTGTAAACTAGGTAATTAGGGCTGTTAACTGGTCATGCATAACGCAGTAATGAGCGCGCAGCACGCCTTAGAATCAACCCACACATATCACACGTAGGTAACCAATAAATAAATTGAGCAAGAAAACCAACGAGATACACGAGAAGAGCGAGCACAGCTTAGTTAACTTAGACATACATCTGCTATTCTTGCTTTTATAGTCAGCAGCGCAAATTCCTCTGAAGGAGGACTTTCACCGTAACAATTAAGGCCCAACCACATGCAGCGTATTTTCGGCGTCGCGCCAGCGTCAGCGTCGTTCGGCGTCGACGAGCGTCAGCGCGCGCGCCAAAATGCATGGCGACGCGGGCTGACGCTCCGGCGACGCCGATATCTACGCTCGGCAGATCTCGGCGCGAGCGCCGGAAGCGGCGCTGGTGCCAGTTTCCGGTTGTGCCAGTCCGTCTCGCAGTTTTAATGGCGGCCGACATGCCGAAAATCAACGCTGAGGCACTAATAAGTGCAGTCGCTGCCCGCCCCGCTCTATGGCAGGCTAAACATAGAGACAACAAAAACAAACACCGCAAACAGGCGTTGTGGGACGAAGTGGCAGCAGCCATGGCGCCCGTGGCGAATATGGCGGCACACTGTTGCTCGAACGAAAGGCTTTCGTCGGCTTGATTCAGCCGGCAGTTTTTCTTCAGCATTTAAACAACGCAGTTGGATGCGGTTTAGCAACGTTAAAGTCACTTCAGTGCATTTATAAACAAAAATAAACGTTTACTTTAAAGCCTAATTACAAAAAACTCTGCACAACTTGTTTATGTTGGCACAGAGCTAGGCAAGCAAGTCTGGCAACACACACAGACGCAGCGTCGAGCGCGCACGCCGGCGCGTGATTTCGCCAGTCCCATTCGGTTACTCGCCCTCTCCTGCGGGCGCGCACGTTGACGCCGAACGACGGTGACGCTCGCGCGACGCCGAAAATACGCTGCATGTGGTTGGGCCTTAACAGTACGCGGACTTGTAAGAAATAGCATATTTCCCGCGAACGCATGTAACCGCACAGATACAAAAAGAAACGTGCTTGTACGGAAGAAGAGCAAGCCGTTGCATATGCAATATATTTTTGCCTCACAATAAAAAAGCCTCGGACACATTAAAAATCATATATCAGGGTAGATGGCATTGCTTTAGCGCGCCCGCTTGGGGTCAGAGTCTTCCATCTTCGTAGCTTCCAGAGACGTAGCTCGGACAATTCGAGAACTTCGACGGTATCCCCCTGAAGAAGGCACGCATGAAATAGCGGCACTTTGATGGCGCCGCGAGTAGGTTGATCGGTATGCAAGGCTACTCGGTGTCCCCATCAGTGAAGTGATATAAGTCTTTCCTCCACGAACAAACCCACCGGTACTTGACACCAAAAAAGTTCTACACCGAAAGGAAAATAAGCTTACCCCGGAATTCTCTGTGACACACATGATTTACCGCGAGACAGTGTGTATATCCAAGCGCTGCTCAGTATTTCCTCCCTCGAGAACTTGCACGTGCCCCTTGGTGGCCCAAGTGTAGTTGCAGGAGGGTTGCAAGCTGGTCTAGTTGGAAAGACATTCTTGGATAAAAACCAGCGCGAACTCAGGCGAAGACGAAGGAAGTGAAACACAAGGACAGCGGCTGTCCTTGCGTTTCACTGTCCCTGTTTCACTGTCCCTGTTGTGTTTCACTGTCCCTGTTCACTGTCACTGTTTCACTGTTCACTGTCCCAAGGAGACGTCTTGAACCCCACGTTGTTTAACCTAACACCCATCGGCCTGGCAACTTCGCTTCCAAGAATGGTTCATCTGTCGATTTACGCGAATAATATTTGAATATGGGCAGATGGAGTGACACGACGGCACGTCTGCGTGCGCCTGATGTAGACTGCTGACTTGACTACTTCCTATCTTCACACATAGGGGTTGGAAGTGCCTACCAGCAAATGCGTAGTGCTTGCGTTTTCACGGATGCCCATGTACGCATGCCCTTTGCCAATTAATCGCGAAAGGGTCTTTTATGTGACATGACACAAGTTTCTCGGCGTGATTGTCTAGGACGCAAGAACAGAAGCATCTCGCCTGGAGAACGGTGTAGATATCGCTGGCCCGTGCAGATCATGCGCGATCGATGCCGCAGTGTCCGCCTTGACGTTCGCACTGGACAGGAATCCACTGAAACTCGAGCTCTGCATAAGGTTGTGCCTTTAGAGCTTGTAAGTGCAATGTATAATGTCGAACGCAATCAGCTGATCTCTCAGGAGCTTTTGCGTATAAAAAACAAAAAAAAAAGCGATTTGCTGTTATTGAATGTGTTCGAAACGACAAACTTGATATTTAAGTGCAATGTCGAACCACAGTGGGTGTAGTGCTGATTCCAAGAATTTATTGCCGCGTCGTACAGCCGCACTGGAAGGATTTCATGTTGCCGAGGCACTTGGATCACGGCTTGAATATGGCCTCTTTTGTGGACGAAACGTTTCTTGACAAAGGGAGCTTCAATACAAAACCAGGAAACTCCAGTGCTGAGTGAAGCGGCGTCAGCATGAGGAGACCTCATGATGAAATTCAATGCGGTGCCAATGCGTCTAGCGCTTGGTAGGCTTAACACTAAGCCACTGCGGGCATTCTAAAAGACAGTCATGAGCGAGACAAGCAGCCTTTTCCTTCAAGCTGCTTGCTTCTATAATTTACATATGCCATATCCGCTCTCACGATAAACCATTCTCACACGCACACACACAGATAGACACGAAACAATTTAAAATCCCTACGTAAGGGAAGGAAGATAAAAGGAAGCGCAAGAGCTTTCTGAAGTCAAATCTGCGTCTAAACGTTCGCTAAAAGTGCGTCAAATCGATCTTCAAACCTTGAAAAACTCCAAAAGCAAACGAAGAACGTACCCATACAACGATTTTTCGCGCACGAAGTAAATGCATCTGCGAATGATCTAAATGTATAACGATAGTAGGTTTAAGAGATAAGGGTATACTGTTGTACTCCTTCATGATCGATGCGTGTACTACCTTATCTAGAACAGCTTCTTTCTCGCGATTTTTAACTAACCATTTTTACGCAATAGAAGCCAGGTTTCAAGCATGGATCTGCGTCCAGAGATCTTATGAGAGCTTATCAGAACCGGTATTTGGGTAAATGCGTTAGTTTTTCGACAGGACGCTATCGGTCACACTGTGAAAGCTTCGCTTAATTATTTTTTCACAGGGACGAATCCTCCAAGTGTTATGAAACGGAAGCTTCACATTGCCTTCTACATAAGATGCTTTTGTTGGCAATCTTTCTATGATGGCACAGCGACGTGCTTGTATGTAAACCAGGCCGCTAACAGCAAGGCTACCGTTGCTACATACCGTCTGGCGCCAGGGCGGCTTGGTCAAACAAGCGACCTCCAAAAAACAACGCAATAAGCGAACAAAACGAAGCAAATCTTTCGCAGCCGGTTTGCTCGCCACCCTTTGAAATCGTTCCCTGAGCCTTCTGCGGTCATCCAAGTTCCCGCGTGCGCCGGAAAGCTGGTAATTTGTTTGCGGCGATCCCCAAGGTCAACGCCCCAACGCAACAATGTGAACCAGTCTCCGGACGGGAACAAAAGGGTGCTCGCAGCGCGTGTTTCGAGGTGTGCAAAGCGAGACGTGGTTTTTCGCGACTCATTGTGGTGCGCCATCTGCGTTCGAAGCGACGACGAGGAAAAATACGGTATAGTATACTCCGAGGAGGAGCGTCCACACTGGGATGTCGCGCCATTCAGGCGGAAAAACCCGTTTTATTGCCCAATAAATCAGGCCATGCGCGTGCCCGGTGCCAACCCCACCACCCCGTTGTCCCCACTTTTTCCATTGGGGGCCGAGTTCAGACGAGCGGGCGAAAAGGGGGGATTGTGCTGAAAAACGGCGCAGCGTCTGGCAGGAAGTTTCTCGTCGGAATCCCCTGCTGTTTACGGATGCCGGTTAGGCGGCCGACGGTCTGAGATGGAGACATACGTGGTCGCAGATATTTACTGCGAACGAAGTGTGGCAGGCGTACTCGCGTGTGTCGCGTAGGACCCAGAAGATCGTGGCCCTTCGCTAGCAGCTTTCATGTGAACCACGTAGCAAATTGGACGGCAGGTCATGCTTTGGAAATTGTGTCTTTTGCTTGCTTATAAACCTGTTATAAATCTTCATTCTCTGTCGTACGCCCTCAGCCACATCGGGAGCACGTTGGGTTCTCTGTTTCTGGCCGAAGGTTTTACAATACCGCCTATTTCTCGCAGGACCCATGCGGACCTGTGAAACCGAGGAGCCCTGGCCCGGTGGTCACCGCGGTGCCGCCATGGCCGAGGAAGACTGCGGCCGGGAGCCACCGGACGACGCATCCTGCGGCGAGGACAGCGACAGTAACTCGACCCCTAACGTTAACCACCTGGCGCAACTCCAAAGTGCACTCCAGAAAACCGGTGTGCTCGGCTCCGCTCTCGTGGAAGAAAGCGGCGAAGAAAAATACTCGAGCAAGCTTTCTGTCCTCCAACCACCGCGGGAGCCGCAGCAGACGCGACTGCCTTCTCCAGTGCATACACCCGAAGCGGTGACTGCGGTGGACTCTCAACATTCGGCGTCCCCCAGCCCCTACCGTTGCCACATGTGCCCCTTCCAGGGTCGCTCCAAGTCGGAGTACAACGGACACATGGCCACGCACCTGGACCACAAGTGTCCCATGTGCGACTACAGCTCGCGAACAGAGGGCCGCCTAAAGAGACACGTCAAGGACTTCCACTCGGACGACCAGTGGCAGGGCCTGCCGGGCGCCGAGGAGTGCAAGGACAGGACCTTCCGGTGCCGGCAGTGCGGCCACGTGGCGGCCAGCAAGACGGACTTCTGGGAGCACAGCAAGGTGCACATCCGCACGGAGAAGCTGCTCACCTGCCCCAGGTGTCCGTTCGTGACGGAGTACAAGCACCACCTGGAGTACCACCTGCGCAACCACTTCGGCTCGAAGCCGTTCAAGTGTCCCAAGTGCAACTACAGCTGCGTCAACAAGAGCATGCTCAACAGCCACCTCAAGTCTCACTCCAACGTGTATCAGTACCGGTGCGCCGACTGCAACTACGCCACCAAGTACTGCCACAGCCTCAAGCTGCACCTGCGAAAGTACGTGCACCGGCCGGCAGGCGTGCTCAACTCGGACGGCAGCCCGCACCCGTTCCCGGTGCTCGACGTGTACGGCACCAGGCGCGGACCGCGCAGGGGGCCCAGGGACTACCCTCCCCTTCCCGCGCCGCCAGAGGGGCCCACATCGCCCGCACTGCAGGAACTCGGAGGTGAGGACTAGAGTCACTAGATAAGGTTACGGATCATCGGCACTCTTTTCTCCATATTGTTCCATGCCGCCGCCGTGATCATTGGTCAGTTCGAATCACGTGACATTTGTTTACACGGCGACGGTTCGTGGGTGCCGCCATTTTGTTGCTTATGTGTTTTCTGTCGGTCAACTGTGGTGGTCTCAGCTTGTCCTTCCTGCTCTGCGACTGCGCGCGACTGGCGTCGTTCCGACCTCGAATTCATTTAGTTGCGTGAGATAACGCGCATTGCAACATTTCAGCTGCAGAAGTGTGTCCGAAGCTGCCGCGTTGCTGCGTCTTCGGCAGTGTTGTTTGCAAACTACCTATCAAAGTTACCTGTGATGCCGCAAAACACTGATAAACACCAAAATGGCCGCCGTTCATCACTTGCTTGCCTCAGTGACGGTACTCTGTATCTTATCTAGTTACACTAGTGAGGACTAGCTGTGATGAGGTATTGTTCTTTGCAAGTGGACGATAACCGGCGGAGAGTATCAGTTCTGGGCAAAAAAGTGACAATGCAACGTTTGATATGACGATTCGGTCGTGTTTAGAATTGCAATAGCCTTGAAATTGTTTGCTGAAATACCAGTAGGTTAAAATATGCGTCTTGGAGATTGTATATTGTAAAACATCGAAAGAAGCTCGGTTTATGACTGAGCAACATCACAGGGCGTAGTTTTCCTGGTCATCGTTGGAGCGACCGTTTAACCTCGCGTAGGGACTTCTCTTTTTTACGGGTGCACTGAGGACACGAACGACGGAATAAACGTGAACAGCACCATGATCGGTGCACCACCGACAGCTAACGAGTCTCTCACGAGTAAGCTGAGCGTTTCAAGAATCGTTGTCGTTAGACAACGGAGCGTCAGCTTTTCTATAAAGGGCACCTTTATTCCCGTCTTTCGTGGCTATAAGAGTTCGGTTTTAAGCACAATGACTTCTGAGCAAACTTCCATCGTTTTGTGCAGTGACATGAGGCGGGTTATTTGAATCCCGATAAGGTCCACGGTGCACTTGCGCACAATACCATGCCATAAAACACCGTAAGATAACATAACACTCGCGTTTCAGTGGGCACACATGACTTGAACAGATTAACCTGTTAAATCAATTAACCGCGACTAAAGTGTTACTCGATTCATCGAAAGGTTGTCAGTACACACTTTACTTCTTTTCGAAGCAAATAGTGGTCGTTGTGCTAAACCAATGGCCCTTGCACACGAAGGGGGCTGGCCACGAAAAGGGTGCTTACCGATGGAAGCTTAACTCTGCTTTTAGGAAAATGTAAAACATGCGTTCATATATACGAATGAATTACATTAGGCGCCTAGTAAAACCAAAGCGAGGAGAGAATAGACAGAAAAATGACATAAAATTAATTGCAGGAAAGGGAATGTGAAAAGTAGGAACCAAATAGAACGGAAAAAGAACGTGGTGCAGGCGAGGCAGTAAGCAATAACGTGCGGGGGATTGAGAGACGAAGCCTGCAGGGCAACGTGGCGGCTAGCAGAGGGGACGACCTGACTCCAAAGTTAATTAGTGTACTGCGACGGCAAATATCGCCGTGGCAGAAACCCAGTACCTTCGTCCCGAACAATAAAATTAGTGGAGCAGATAGAAGGAGGTTTAACAGTTCGCTCGTGCCTTCTGAGGTACATCCGTCATATGGAGGGGAACCGTTGGCACCAGAAAAAAAGATGTTGGGTTATTTCTGGGTCATCGCAAAATGCACACAAAAGCGAATGGGCCAGATCAGAGTGGTGCAGGTATTATAATAAATGTACCACGTGGCAGCAAAAGCTATGGAGGATGAGGGGCAAACGGTAATGCAGCGAGCTTAGATCTTTATCCTTGTTTCATTTCTCTTACAGTGCCGGCACCGCCGAACAGCCCGCTGGTCAACCTGCTTCCCGCCGTCGCCTGCGCGCAGCAGCAGCAGCTTCTCCGCGCCGCAGCCCTAGCTGCGCCGGGAACGGTGCCGTGGAAGTGCAGCGTGTGCGACTTCACCACGGCCGACGAGCAGCAACTCAGTCGCCACGTGCTGGGACACGCCGAGAGTCAAGACCTGTGCAGGCTGTATGGCATACGCAGCCTCCCGGCGGCGCCACCTCCGCCACTCCTACCGCCCCAACAGGCGCTGGTACAACAACAGCCGCAGCAGCAGCAGCAGCAGCAGCAGCAGCAGCAGCAGCAGCAGCAGCAGCAGCTGCACCTACAAATGCACCAACAAAACCAGCAGCAACAGCAGCAGATGATTCAACAGCAACCACCACAGATGCCGCAGCAGCCGCAGGCGCTGCAAGGCGCCACGGCACATCAGATGGAGCGAAGTGCAGCTGTCGACGTACCTTACGTGTCGTCCACGTCCAACCAGGACCCACCGATTCCTCCTTCTCCCAAGGACGAGAAGAAAGGGTTTCCGTTGGACCTCAGCCGCACACCGGCTGAAGTGGCGCCGCGCAGTCGGCGTAAGGGCCGGGCGATTCGAATCGACAAGCTCTGTATGCGGCTCCACGAAGACAGCCCCGACGCCTACGACGAGGAAGATGAACCCGCCACCAGAGACCCGCAACCGGAGTCGGCAGAGCCCTCTCTGCCGGGGGCACCACCACCCAACTCGCCGTCGATCCTGGCATCGAGACTTCGAGATGGCGGCGGGGAGCTTGCATCGGAAGAGAGCTGCGAGCGACGGTCGGGAGTGTCCAACAAGGACAAGTTCCGTTGCGTCTACTGCGACATTGCGTTCGAACACTGCGTAATGTATTCGGTGCACATGGGGTACCACGGATATCACGATCCGTTCACGTGCAACATGTGCGGCCAGCGAAGCGAGGACAAGCTTTCCTTTTTTTTGCACATTGCGCGCGCTCCTCACCTATGAGGTTCCCGAACGGGATATTCCGTTTCAAGATAAGTACAGTGCACAACACCCTTGTCTATAACACTGAGTTCAACTTGAACTAGTTACCAAGCCAAACTGCGGACTCAAACTTTCCACAAAAAACGTTGAAGTCAAAATATCTCGATGAGACTTCAGAATGACACAATAGTTTTTTTTAAATGCTTTCCGGCCGAGGCAAGATAAGGCTGTAAGTACGAAACCTGTGTTATAGACGAAACCTGTGTTATAGGCTGTGTACGAAACCTGTGTTATAGAGGACAACACACTTGTGTTGTCCTCTGTACAACCGGCAACTTTCAAAGCGGTTTTAGCACTTGTATAAGCAAATACAAGGAGTCTTCCAAGCCATGCAGTAGGTGGCTCTGGGTGTGCACAGGAAATGCCGGGCTTGTACCTAGAAGGGAACGGAATTTCGCTCATGAACACCTATGAAACCCCTTATACATCATTTTTGTATCTCATCTTCCAATAATGAGTACTTAACATAAATTGTGCAGAAATGAACATTATAAGTTAGTCAACGGTAAGGACAATGAGTAGGGATTGTTACAGCGGAAGTATATCTGGACATGATGCACGTCGGTGATCTTATGACAAATGCGATCTCTCGAAGTGGGAAAGATCTGGGTCGAAGCGATGAAATCAGAAAAACACCACGGGATTTCCGAATTTTAAATTAGTGCATGTCCCTTCTCTCCCGTTTTTTACGTGTTTCTCAGTTATGCTTTCACAATTCCTTTGTTTTTGTGTGCCGTGTGTCAGGTACAAATTAGATGCTAGTTACTTCAAAATGATAGATACAGACAAGGTCGTGCGCATTTAGTGTTTTCATTGAGCTTCTTCCGTAAACGATCAAACTTTGAGAAAGGTTGGCTAACGGCCCTAACGTGCAAAAACAACGAAAGAAAGCGAACAAAGCAAAAGGAGGTGAAAAAAGCGGAGAACGAAGTTTAAGCAATAACATTTGTAACCCTTCACCGCCCGCTTCCATCTTTTCGTTTCCCCGTCGATCTCGTTTGGAGTTTTACATTAGCTAGACTCGTTAAACGTGCTCTCGGTCGTACGTAAGGGGCATATAAATGTTAACACTGTTACTGAAACAGCGGCACCTTCCCGCCCTCGACATATCTACCTACGCACTGTGATCTGAAGTTGACCGATTTTTTCGAGGGATTGATATCAATATGCGCTACACGACCCGGCGGTCATTTTTTCACCACTTTCTTTCTGACTGAAAAAATTCTCCGTCTGTTTCTATGGCCCACCACAACCACCCTTTGCTTTTTGAGGTTTTCTTGACTGCGAACCCTTACTTTCTGTCTTGTTTTCCACGAGGCCCTCATTTCCCATTTCTGATTCGCTCCGTGCTTAGCGAGGGCCTCTGTTCTGGCAGTCTTGGTGCCAAAGGAGCTTAAGAGGGTTCAACGCTGGTCGACCACTCTCGACATGTCATAGACACTCGAATAACGGTCCGGGGGTTAAAAAGAAGGTCACCTTCACCCCGAGAAGTCGGAGTGGCGCTGGCTACCACCCCCAAGCACAGGAAAAAATTACATTGACATAAATACCCCAGAAAGTGGAGGGGAAAAATAGCCCCGCCTGTAGCGTAGTGGTTGTCGCACCAGACCGGTATTCTGGAGGTCGTGGGTTCGGATCCCACCTGGCGGGCATTTTTTGTCCACTTTCTTTCCAAATTCTTTATCTGTTTCAATGATCTACCACGTCCTCCCCTTTGCTTTCCGAGGTTTTTCTTGGCTGCCAACTCTTATTTCTGTGTTATTTTCAACGAGCCCCTCATTACCTATTCTGATTCGCTACATGCATAGCGAGGGCCTCTGTTCTGGCAGTCTTGGTGCCAAAGGAGCTTAAGAGGGTTCAACGCTGGTCGACCACTCTCGACATGTCGTAGACACTCGAGTCACGGCCCGGGGGTTAAAAAGAAGGTCCCCTTCACCCCGAGTAGTCCGAGTGGCGCTGGCTACCACCCCCAAGTGCAGGAAACAAAAATACCTTAACATAAATACCATAGAAAGTGCTGGGGAAACAGCCCCGCTGGTAGCGTAGTGGTTGTCGCACCAGATCGGTATTCTGGAGGTCGTGGGTTCGGATCCCACCCGGCGGGCATTTTTTCACCACTTTCTTATCGACTCAAAAAAAATCGTCATCTCTTTCTATGACCCACCACAACCTCCCCTTGTTTTCCGAGGGTTTTCTTGACTGCCAACCCTTATTTTCTGTCTTATATATATACACGCTACACGTGACGAATCAACGCTGAGCATAATTCGGCGACTTGAGAGTAGCTCTACTGTGTATAGCATATTACGGGTTTCGTGTGACTTCTTTCAGAATTATATAGCATATCTTATAGGCCTTCATCTTGCACTGGACTCAACCAGGCTGATTGATGGTGATGATGATAATGACGACGATGATGATGGTGATGGTGACAATGATGATGATAGGCCTAAAAAGGAAGCGTTGCGAGAGGTTTTATGAAAGCTGATGCGTGTGAAAATGTAAAGACCTTCCAATATCTCTTCTATATTTTGGGTTGCTGTTGTCAGGTAGGGAAAGAGTTGGGGGAGAGATCTACGGGCATTTTGGGTATTCTGTGGGAAACCTTGTTCATGTGCTAAACCATGTATAGAAGCTGTGACCAAACCCTTCCTGCTTCTTACTTTTCTCTCTTGTGTGTTTCCTCAAAGTCAATGAAGAACTAGTCACCAGTGAAAAAAAAAAAAGCGCGTTTGTGAAGTGACTGCCGCCAACTCCACTACCTCAACTCCTGCTCAAAACCTTCTGCACTGCATTCGTCGCCTCGAAATACTACGGGTCGTCGGCTTCCTGGAGATAACGAATCAAAAAGCGAGACGACTGCGTGCAGACGGCGTTATCCTGCAAATTATCCTATATTATTGTTCTATGTGCATGTGCCAAACAATGAACCTGTTATGGAGAGAAAAGCGTTGTCGTTTATTTGATGTGTCTGTGTCCTGTCTGCTTTACTTTGGAATGCGGGCGAACATTTGTACCGCTTCCCGCCCTCTTGTGGCAAAGGAAGAAAGGAAAATAGAGTACATGAAAGGCAGGGAGGTTAACCAGGTTACAGTGCGGTTGGCTACGCTAAGCGCGGATAGTGAGAAAAGAGGGAATTAAAAAACAAGAAAAGGTGTAATTTGGAGCCATTTCATCATGCGAAGGTGGATGGCCAGTGAGAGCGAGAGAGAAACTTTATTAGAAAAGGATGACCACTGGTCACGATGTGCGGAAGGAACGGGGAGAGAGGGTTAGAGAAAGTAAACTAATGCTGGTGGTTCTCAGTAGAGATAATAACTGCACCAGTCCTTTGAATCTGCGGTTAATGGGTGATAGGCGCACAGTGAAGCTTTGTAAAATACACATCGTACACACATGGTTTGCGCATTATAACCTAGCGATACGCAATCCAGGCAAACCCGGATACATTTTCCGGGGTGTTCCAAAAATTTTGACCAAAAATGAAAATGATCGATGCCAATATTCTCAGCATCAAACTAATTAAAAATAATGTGAAGTCACATGAACTATTTTATACTTTTTCATATGGAATAATTACAGACTTAGTTAAAATAAAGTAAAGAAGTATAATCCAGCGGTAAGGAAGCTTCACGGGGCGAGGGGGGGGACACAACTAAAATTGAACTGTTTATTTCGAGAAAACTACACTAGTATGCTTTCCTGAGTGGTGCAGACGTAATATCCAATCAATCTTCAAATGCTAATGGGGATGCTGCATCTGCACCTGAGCCACCCAGGAAAGTCGTATTTGTTGTGTGTTTTTGTCGAAAAAAAAAACCGCTGTAAATCCAATGGGTATCCGTGTTTGTTTTTCCGTTTGCGCAGTATCCTTAGATGTTTTTACTTTTCCAAACTCATGAACCAACTGGCTCGGCAACCTAACTTAGTAAAACAACAAAAAAATTGTGCCACGAATGAACCGAACGGGAAAGTTTGTGCAATCAAGTTGTGTAGCCCACAGAATTGCACCGATTACCGAGGTTTCCGCTACATTACCTTTGTTCTTATTTATTTATTTATTTTTATATAGTTATTTGAGATATCCTCATGACCCATTGGGCATTATTGAGGGGAGTGGTACAAAACGAATACGCCAGTAAAAGTACAAAAGCACAGAAACATTCGCGATGAAAAGCAAAAGAAAGTTGGCGCAAATATACAACCCAGTTGTGTAACAAGAGTAAAAAAAAAAGGTTCACGGCATATTGATTTACCCGCCTAGAACGTAGCACTTATGTACAAACAAAAATTGACTACATTAACAAACCTAACGAAATACACAATATTTCGAACAAAACACAAGGCAAACAATTCGAAACTTAGCGCGGCAGTCAGTTAAACTTTTCAACTTTGGTTACAAGCATCACGGAAGTCGGTTGCTGGTTGCACTCCGCTGATGTTTTAGGGATGAATGAATTTAAGTAGGAAGCAGTACAACGTTGAGGCACGCCAACTTCTCGCAAATGATCTATGCGGGATGAGATATATCTTGGTGGCGTGAATAATGAGGTCTTAAAGGAACCCAGAAAAGCTTTGTGAAGGTGGCGATCGAATGCATTCAGGGGGTAGAACACATAACGGGGTATTTTTGAGCCAAGTGTGAGCCCCATACGTTGTACGGATAATTTGTAACCAATTTTTGAAGATCGCCTTTCTCAGACGGTGAGCGCGCCGCCGCAGCGAGCCGACCGCGGCTGACGCAACGGCGACCGCGGCTGACGCAACGGCGATCGCGGCTGACGCAACGGCGAGGCGCCCCCCTGATTCGGCCGATCGTCGGTCGCCGGCAACGTCACTGCCATTGGCTTCCGGTTGCTCTTCCTCCTTCCTGCGCGATCCCGATGCAAAGGCGGGTCTGCAGCGATTGACGCGTGCCTAGGCGCAGGAATGTAGCTAGCGGAGAAGGGAAGTCGAGCGTCGCGATGTCACATGGCTATTCCCAGTGTTTCCAGCTGCTTTGAAAGAAGCAGAGAGGGAGGGGGAATCGATTGGCAAGGGAGGAGAGGTGCACTTAATTGATTCTGGCGCAGCTAATACTGAATGCAGATGAATAATTGCAACGGCATTTCATCGCTATATTGGTAGTACGTGACAATAAAGGCCTTTTCTAACTTTTACAAAAGGCTTTTCTGGGTCCCTTTAAGTGAACTATTAAGCTCATATGCTTTAGAGAAAAGGCACATGCGGGAAATATTTATGCGCATTTCATGACAAGTTTTATTTGAGAATGATGCCAAGATATTGATACGACGTTACTGATTGCAAAAGGAAAATTCTAATACTATAGGAAGAACGGCAAGAGGATTCACGGTGATAAAAGCGCATTAGGCTATGTTCAGATTACGGACGTAACAAAACGCCGTGTCACGCAGCTCGGTTGCGGCTGAGACGTGAAATGACTTATAGCGACAGTGGCGGCAGCAGTCCGAACCCGGCCTTACTTTGTGCATTTACTCAAATTCATGAGTCATTTGCCACTGCGAGCACCAGTTAGATACCGCGTTAAGAGCTTTCTGCAGCGACACAACATCGTTAGGACTTTTTATTTCACCTTTAAAGCGACCATGGAGACAAACTACAAGTTTCGTTAATTAAAAAGACGGCCTTGTTCTGATAATAACGACTTTTCTGATGGAGGCGAAAGGCAAAAACGCCCGGGTGCTCGAGATTTCGGCGTACGTTAAAGGTCCCCAGGCGGTCAAAATTAATCCGGAGACCTCCACTACTGCGAGCCTCATTTCGTGCGCTGCGTGGGCGCGTTAAATTCTACCATCAATCAATATTGATACTAATGTGGGTACTTTAATCTAAAAGATCAAAGAAATACTCGGGATATTAAAGAAAGCATATGAAGCCGTGACGACTCTATGCCACTGCCTGACGAGTTATCTACGACGTCACGGAATCTTGTGCGATTAGCGGCTGCTGAGTCAATTAAGACACCGGAAAGAAACATGACTCGGCGATTGCAGCCAGGCCTATACTTCCGTTTGATCGCATCACTTCATTGATAACACGGTACTAAAAAACTGATTGATTGATTGATTGATTGATTGTTGGGTTTAACGCGCCGACGCAACGCAGGCGATGAGGCGCGCCGTAGTGAAGAGCTCCGAACTAATTTTGACCACCTGGGAATCTTTAACACACGCCGAAATCTCGCACACACGGGCGTTTTTTGCTTTTCGCCTCCATCAGAAAAGCGCCGGCCGCGGCCGGGAATCAAACCCACGACCTCGTGCTCACCAACGCAACGCCTCATCCACTGAGCCACCGCGGCGGGTAAGTAACAAACTGATTAGTACTACGTTTAATACTGGCCATATTATGTTAATCCTCGCCTAATTACGTCACAGTAGCGCGAAATCGGCAGTTTTTTTCACATCCTTGCGTTTTTTCGTGTAAGAAATGTCTTTCTTGGCTGGAACGGAGCTAAGTGAGTTATCAAATCTAGATTTTTTGAAGAATTGACCACAGTTGCATTTTGTCTCAATGGCCCCTTCAATTTGCATACTGTGTAGCGAACTGGTACGGGACCACCTCCAAGGGGGCGCGCGATCTCAGCGGAGTGGGACAACATGAACTCCTCCCCACCGCGAAAGTAAGCTAACAAAGTTTGCCTGGCCTTACTTTCTTCTCTCAGGCGCCTATGGGTTCCCGCGTGATAGCAAAATCCGTCCCCTTCATAAGGCTGAAACCTCTAAAAATCAGCCAAACGACCGAAGAATTCGGTCGCCACGCAAACGCGAGAAACGCGACAGGGGATGTCGAATAGGTACAATACCTTCGGCCGTATTTTGAATCGTTCCTCCACTCTGTTTGCTTATGCATGGGGAAATCGCTTTCAACGGCCTCCTCCCCTGGAGGCTCCAGTGGAGGACGGAGTCAGAATACCAGGGTAACATTCGACGAGCAGTGTTTTTGCTCGAAGCGTGACCAGATTCCAGAACGCTTCACGCCACTTTCAGTTTTCTCTCTCTCATAACGGAAACAAGCAGAACGCAGGTGATGTCCATCCCGTGAAGGCGTGCGTCACTTCTTTCTGACAACCATCTTTAGAGAAAGAAGGAAGAGAAGAAAAGAAAGCAAAAAATAAGAGAAAAAAGAAACGAAGACAAATAAGAACGAACGAAAGGAAGGAAGAAAGAAGGGCAGAAAGAAATTGATCCTCGCATGAAGCAGTCGCGACAGGAGGTTGGTGACGGATGGCAGTCAAGGACATGACACCCTGATAGAGATAAACGGAGGTGACAGCTTGGGCGCAAAGAAAAAAAACTCTTGCGAATGCTCTTAATTTCCACTAATAATAGCAGCGACGCGCCGTCCTCTGGGTATTCCTTCGCCCACAGACGGGCCAGAGAGGGGCGCGACGTGCGCAAAAAAAAAGAAGAAAAAAATTCACGCATCTCCGCGAAGTGAATCATGACGAGTGGGCGAAGCATTGGGGATCGTTCTTACCGTAAAACATCCGTGGCATTGCCCACTCGCGCATGCAAATGAGTGACAACGCGTGTTTACAGTATAAATATACAATTCCAATCCCATCTAATCGGATACAATTAAATGTAATCCAACCCAATCCAATCCAATTCATTTCAATCCAATCCAATCCCATTCAATGTTCTTCGCGCATGCGAGGAACATTGGCTGTCCAGGAGTCCAGGAGTCAGGGGGCTGTCCAGGACTCCAGGAGGCTGTCCAGGAGTCACGCGAAACTGTTCAACCTCTCTCTTTCTCTCTTTCTCCCCCTCCCTCTCTCAAACCTTTTGTAAATCTCTCTCTCAGTCGCTAACCTTTTGCGAACCTTTTATTTTGTTCTGGTTAACCTTTTATGAACCTTTTGTTCACAGATGTCTCGATTTACACGGTGCTGTTCCTCTCTCTCTCTCTCTCTCTCTCTCTGTCTGTCTCTCTTTCTCTTTCTCCCAAATTTTGTAAACCTTTCGTTTTGTGTTTGTTATCCTTTTGTGAACCTAATTTTGTTCGCAGATGTTTCGATTTACACGGCGCATGCGTCTCTCCCTCTCTCTCTCTCTCTCGCCCACACACACACACCCACACATACACACACACACACACACACCCACACATACACACACACACACACACACACACACACACACACACACACACACACACACTCACACACATTTTTTCCGCGAATTGGCGTTGATAGTTATGGTTTTTGCTTTTTTGCCGCGTTTTGCGACCTTTTAGGCGGTTTGGCACACACATATTCGGTTTATACTGATGAGCGCACGGACGCCAAAGGACGGTCATTGCGAGGTCTTAGGGATCTTTGCACCTAAAAAACGAAAAAGCGTAACCGCTGCGTGGCTTGGGGATCGAGCAAAGACCACGCGCGAACGAAAGGGAGCCTAAGCATAGAGAGCAGACGTGGGGTTCGCGTCACCACGTGTCGAGCATGCGAAGCTGGCGCCGCCCTCCGTGACCCAAGGTCCCGCATGCGCCCGCGCAGCTTGGAACTCCGTTTTGGACACCGCCTACGCGCCCATCACGGGAATTCTTGCCGCGACAAGCCAGCTCGTTTTTCAGGCCCCCTGCAGGCGGCGTGCAGCTCGTGCGCGTGCCGGACGTGGGGTTGGCACGCGGGGCTTCACGTAGAGAGAGAGGAAACAAAGAAGGAAGCTCACGCCAGCGCGTAAGACTTGAAGGTAGTGAAGTTGTATACGCAACCTTCAAGATCACACGAAACTTTTCTTTTGAGTTTTTTCGATGCAATGGGTGCCTACGAGCCCACTATTCTCGGGAACAGCTTAAGAATGGCAACATGATTGATAGTGGCATTCCCTTTGTAGCGGGGTGATGACGCATCCTCTTACCATAAAAAGTAAAAAGAAATTAATATACCTATTGTTTACAGTCTTCGTTTAATACTAGCGCTGCTTTAGGGGAGGCACAAAAAACTTACTAGGCACAAAATACTTATTCTTTTTTTTCTGTTACGCGTGGAAGCTGTCCTAAGCAATATTCCGCTCTCTGCTTTTCGTCCACCAGCATTTTAATTTCCTTTTCGTCGCCTCGACAGCCTTGAAGTTAACTCCCTCTGTGCTACCCTTATATCCCAAGGCTTCTGTAGAAGCCGAATATTTCCACCTAGATTTGGATGGATACCCTCGCATTCTAACGCTATGTATCGCATAACTTCTGTTTTTTTCTCGCAGACCACACATACCCTATTATTTTGTGCATACTTCCCCACAAAGCTCTTAAATCATAAGCAACTGCTCTAGCCTCTAAACGCAAAGCACTGCATTTGGAATTTGCGTAGAAACTTTCCTTTCTGTAGTCTGATTTCTCGGCCCTGTACACCAGTGACGAATTTTTAGCTACCAGTTTTTTGTCTACATTTACTCGTTTCTGTCCGCCTTGGCTCTTTATGGTTACCTTCGCTATCTTGGATTCTCCACTGTATTTTCCGTATTTCATCGTTAGCCTTCTAGTCTTCCTTCACCACTGCGTGTCCACGCTTTTTAAGTGTAGGTACCTAAAAACATTAGCTGCCCACCTACGTTGATCCATTGCTCTCAACCTCATCTCAAAACATATTTTGCTCTGCGCTTCTCGAACTTCAAACGACGCCCATCCCACATCTCCCTGCACGGCTTCATTAGTTGTGTTTTCATGCGATCCTAACGCCAAACGGCCTACCGTTCACGGATTCACTTTAAGGCCTGCTAGAGCGTCTGATTTTAAGCAGAGTACTGCATTCCAAAACGTGAGACCCAGAACGATTACTCTTTTCCAAATTCCTCTCACTGTTTCATATTTGTTTATACCTCCCAGGGCTCTATGCTCCATTGCAGCTGTGTACTGCTTTCCCTTTACAGTAATTTGCTTTTTGTAAGCTCTTAAGTAGTTATCCCCTTCGTTTATCATCCCTTCCAAATATTTATATACACTGACTCTGGGTAATTCGACAGCGGTAACAGAAGCTACCGCTGTGTCTCATCACCGCAGCCGAATGTTGCTCCTCGCAGCGCAAGTAGTGCGTTACTGGGAATACTTTGAATATGGTGCGAGCCGCTCTCGTAATTTTTATGACTTAATATAAACTACTGCAGCTCCGACAAACAAGCTCCGGAAGAGAAGGCAGACGATAACCCTCACTAATAGCAATGCCCCTTCAAAGCGCGCTCTCGTTGCCGTCCGGGTTTGTCGCTTAGGAGGAGTGATACCGTACATGAGCTATTGCTGTTCTTAACTTGTTCCCGAGTACAATCATAGAACGGTGACATTAGACGGTCGATAGGAGCGCAAATAATTAGTTATGGCCTGGTTTATTCGTGCCATTTTCGGTTTCGATTAAACGAACACTGAGGTGGCCGCCACGGCAGGAGGGAGCTCGCGATGTCACCGTTCTCTTCGCACCACTACCAGTGTGGACCACTGTGGTGATGGTGGAGACCACTTCCGGTGTGGACGCGCGCCGCACGCGCCCAGACCGGCCATGATCTCCACCATCTCCACGCGCCGGGCAGCATGACGTCAGTGTCAAAACCGTGACGTGTGGACATGGCCGAAGAGCGCGCGCCAAGCACAGCCCGCGCGTCGGCCATGTCACGGGAGCCCTCACGTGGGCATTTTGGGCAACGAGGAGCGGATGGCGTCATTCTGATGCCGAATCCGAATGGGTATCCGTTCTGAGCTTTCTCATGCGTGCAAAGTTTAAAACGGATTTGAAATAAGTTATACCGAACGGTTACTGTCGACACTTGCTTGGAGATACCTCCATATCTCCATATACAAAGGAAGCCTTTTGCAGAGTTATCCCAGCTTTGAAATTTAGTGACAGTACTCCTGTAGGTCCGCAATTGCAGCTGATTTGCTGCTTCTTCGCTGCCGCAAAGACTTTTACTTCTTATTTGTTGCTATAGGGAAGCTCACAGTAACTTTCGCCTAGCCGTATACCGCTTAAATTAAAATACAATAAAACTGGTCTGTGCCACTTCACAGCACCTCATCATTTTTCTAAAACTCAACTTGTCTTGTTTTTCTGCGGAATAGGATATTCTTCATGCTTCAAACTAACCATTTGCGTCTTTCGCGGTGCAGCAGCAGAAGCGGTATTCTCTCCACACTAAATTAGAATTAAATCAGTCGAGCAAAAGCCCTTTTGCTGTCCCATACCAGTCCCCTTGCCATCTCACGGAGAAGAAACCTCCCCACTTTTCACTTTACAGTGCTTTCCCTCTCCCTCTCTTTGTTGTCATTCACGGTCCTGTACCCTGTATGATTCTTCTGGCACGCATTACAATCCCAACTAACCGCATTCCTCTTTATCTGACCCTTTTCAGCCAATCTATAATAAAGATAAAAAAAAGGCCGAGGAAGGAGTTCTACGACCTGTGCGCTATACTCGGTTGCAACTTAAGAAAGGCAACGATGATGATGATGATGATGATGATTGCTATTTGTTTACCCTTTGAAGCGGGGTGATGACATGTCATCTTACCAAAAACACTATATAACCATGTTTTACACTCTTGGTTAGCGCTGCTTAGGGCAGGCACTAAAGCTTATTAGTCCCGAAATACTTTTTTTTCGCGGTTACAGGTGGTAACTGTCCTAGGCAATATTCCCCTCTCTGCTTTTCGTCCACCAGCATTCTAATCTTCTTTTCGTCCCCTCGACAGCCCTGAAGTTAACTTCCCCTCTCATACCCTTAAATCCTAGGGTTTCTGGGAGCCCAATATTTTTTTATTTTATTTATTTACAGTATACTGCGGTCACGGAGGACCATGCAGGTGGGAACATGGTGATGCAGATATACAATATATGTGGCACGGCAGTAGCCACATGGCGTGCAAGCACCCTAAGTAACAAACAGTGAAGGAATAGACGTATCGGCAAAACTAGAAACATGGAAAACGGTTTAACCCAGCCAAGGAACAAAATAACACACCTTACAGAAGGGTTCAATACACATCACATCAAGAAGACACCATAAAGGTCTCCGAAAACAATGAAAGGTGTGCAGAATACTTTACTGCTAACAACAGATAACAGGGCATCAATAAAACATCAGCATTTCAAAAGAGACAAAATACAAAATACAATATTCCCTTCATGTAGCTTTGGATGGATACCTTCACATTCTAACACTATGTGCCGCATAGTTTCTGCTGCCGCATAGTTGTCCGAGGCGAGACAACCGCTTTCCACAACGTGCTTATCAGCAGGCACTATAAACAAATCAATTAGAGTCGCAGAAAGCGGCGTAACGCATGTTACCTCAGCTATAATGTTTACGAAAGCGTATGACTCTAATAATGATAATAATTCGCTCGTTTGTATCCTGGTGCTTTTTAGCATATCAGTGTTAAAATCACCCCCTATGAAGAGTGAATACTGATTTATTGACGGAAAATCAAATAGAGTTTAAGGAAACCTTAAGTTTGCGCTTGGCGGACGGTAAACAACCGAAAAGATTTTGTAATTATGCCGTACCGTTAATATTTCGTAATAAGTAGGAGAAACTGAAAACTGTTGAACGATACTCATGCTGTGGACGTTTTTTTACCAGTAAGAGTAGGCCACCACCTCGTCGATTTCTACGACTGAGAACAAATGCTTTATAGCATGGAAGTGCAAAACGAATCGAATGTTCAGTGTACCATGTTTCCGACACCATGATGGCGTCAAAAGAAACGCCGAACGAAGAATAGAAAGTTTCGAAGCCATCATGCTTGTTTTCCATAAACGGCGCATTTGTGTGAAGAAACGAGGAGGAATCTGCAACCTGAAAGTCGTTCAGATTGTGAAGTTGCTTTACCATGTTGGCGAAATGCCGATTAAAACACGTTGGATCACAGCGAAATTAGGACACATTAGTTTTTCCAGTCATCTTATCAATGTCATTGAGCCATGGTTACTCGAAGCACTGGCGATTTATCCTGCTTGTGAGCAAGGATTTTACCGTCCTTTACCCACACGTATCCAGCCAACATCTTTTTTCTTTGCAATCGCTGCCGTGAGCAATTGCTTATTTTGGCGCGTCAAGTGCTCACTGACGAAAATAGGATTCTTTCCGCCAAATACAAGGTTTTGAGCCGTAAGTCGTTACTTCTTAGCTTTCACCAGCACGGAGTTCCGCTTTTATCTTGAAAACGATGTCTATTGATGGCTAATCCACTCCATAACCATATTAAAGTGGTGAGGCGTATGAGCTTGAGGTCTAAGTCATGTTTTGATCTAGCAGGAAGTGCTTATTATTAATTAATCTACTCAAGAGACATACCAACGTGAGAAGATGTGTAATCTTTCGGTCAAAATCATCTGTTAAAGTGCGTGCGACTTCGCTGCTGACAGAATGATAATAGTAGCTCAGACACCGGTGTGCTTGTTTTAGCGGGACTTTTTGTTCTCGGGCATCAAAAATACATAGAACGCCACCCACACAAGCTTCGCTTACAACCGTAGGGGGTCGCTCGACTAGTCAGCAAGTATTACTCGTGAGCATAGTTTCATTTCTGCCGTCGTTTATTAGGTAATTGTTTTTGCATTGTTAGCGCAATCGTTTTTCGTAGTGCTTGTCTAACCTTATATTTTTAAACAAGGCCAAGCCAGGAAATTACGTACATTATTGTACCATCACCGTTGCGCCTCTTCACTGGCCCCGTGCCAACTTTTATCGATGAACTTCATGCACCTCCGACGACAATCGCCAGAATTGAGGCAAACACTCTTACGCCTGAAACTGAAAGTCGTTTCAGTACCACAAAAACGATTGGTAGCGCTACAGAAGTGGAAGAAGGTGGAGGGGGGTGGGGGACTCTTAATTTTGCAAAGGCCAGACGACGCGCTTCGAACGCTCTAAAATCCCTAGTGACTTTGAAGCACAACACGCCGACTTACTTTGGTGTTTCTTTGTAACCAGTTTTCTTGATGTCGTGGTAACTTTCATTTAGGACTTTTATTTAAAGGCTTCTCATTGCGATATAATGACGCCGTGTAGCAACGTTTGCTCTTGGATACCGCAAACACCCTCAGTAACCAATTATCGTATAGCACGGGCTCTTTATCGGGAGGGTTGAGTCCTACACCCGCCATACGAATCTTCAAAAGGCAAGCGCATATACGGGAGCGGGTAAAATAGAATAGGCCTACTTCAGTGATTTCCCTACACCCCCCCTAGGGGGTGTGTAGACCCCCCTAGTTTTTCTGGACACCCCCCCTTGAATCCCCAAATTTCACTCTTGTCAGTCCTTGCATGGACCTTTTTCAGTATCGATCTGCGCATGCGCGGGCTGCCCGTCTGCTATTCTTGGCAGTAGCCTCGGGCAAAATAAACAAAAGTGCGCCCCCCGAGCTTGCTGTTAGCGTTGCACGTATTTATTTCCTTTTTTTCGACAGCTCGTGGCAAGTTCGTATGTGCACACAAAAAAGGCTTTCAAACGAAAGCCTTTCAAACGAAAGGGGCAAAGTGGTTTGAGGCTGACCACGCTGCGAGCATTCGCAATAAAAACGTTTTGTTTCTGTAAATGTATAAATAAAATTTCACGCTTTCGATATTCGAAGATTTTTTTCAGCGTCTTTATTTGGCCTAGTACCATGTGCCCGGTATTCAATTGCTTTTGTTTTTATGGACCCTGGATGATTAGCGCTGCTTTCACGCTGCGTCAAGTAAGACGTGTGCAAGTTTAATTATAAGAACTGCAAATAAATAACATATCGATTCGTCACGGGGATGAGCGTTTGGTTAACAGACGTCCATTATTTAACTAGTGGGATAAAAAAACAGCTTTTCCAGTTTATTAACCCCCCCCCCCCCAGAGCCATTGAGACACCCCCCCTTGATTCGATGCCTGGGGAAACCCGTGGCCTACTTACTATAGTCAAGCGGACGAATTAGGTACAGCAAACAACTTCGACAGGGAGCCCGGACTTCTCACTCCCCGGGTCACACGGATCCACAAATCTAAAGCTAGTACATTGAACCAAACTTCCCGTAATCATATCATAATGTAAATCTCTGTTAAAGGTTTTCTCCAAATATGGGCCCATTATAACATTAATCTAACATTATTACAGAGGGCTGCTTTGTAGTGCGTCTCATAAAAGTAGATGTCTGCCGCTTTATTTAAAGGAGTACTGGCACGAAAGTTCAAAGCATAGATAGTAACTAACCAAAGAGCTTCCTTTGAGTATGCGGACATCTTCCAAGAAGTTTAAACCGTGAACGTTCAGTAAAAGATATTCTAAATCAATTTTGATTTTCGGAGGCACGAGAAAAGTGCTAACGAATATCCTTTCGACATTGGCATCGGCGCGACGCCTTGAGCGCCCCGCTCCAAACTGCCGACGTCAGAGTCGTCGCAAGGCGTCGCTCTGCTCGCATTGCGTACCAGGTCAGTTTTGGAAGTGACGCCATTCTGCCCGTGCGCATGCAACCAAGGACGGTCTGAAGTAGCATCCCTAAATGAAGGCTTTTAGAGTATCGGCACTCTTTTCTCGCATTGTTACGTGCCGCCGGGATTTTCATTGGTCGGGCAGCACCCCGTGATATTTGTTTAAATATGGGGCCAGCCATTTTGTTTCTGGGCTCCTTTCCTCTCACTCTCTCTGCTGCGCGGATGCTAGAGTGGCCGGTCGCACTCTGCCCGTCACAACTGGCGGCGGTTTCATTGGGAGAGATGGCAACAATGCAAGTCAGAAACAAAATGGCCCCCGAACGCTTCCGGGTAGTACTCTTAAGCGTAGCTTATTTAGTGACGCTAGTCTGAACGCTCGTGCGCGCCCGTCAAGACTGGTCGGAGTGAGACGAGAAGTGACTTTAAGACCACCTTCCTGTCAAGGCGGCTGCCTCTGTGTTCATTTCGTGGAAACCGAAACTGACACAAATAAACGAGGATGTAAATATTTATGTACGCTGCAACCAATAATATAACGTGCCATTTTATGATTAGTAGGCTTGTAGGAACTCATAGAAGCGAAAAAAAAGACGTAGCACAAAAAATCGTGTCAGTACTCTTGTAATGCGCTGGTGTTCTACGGGCGCTTCCGTGGTAAATTCCTGCGACCGTCCGTAGCGTAATGCGTCGACTTTAATTTCAGTAGTGCTTCGTGTGTAGCATAGTTGTCGCGCAGGTAGCGCCATCTCTCGGCCGATCGGCGCACCGCGCGCCGCGGCGACCGGTCGGGCCGTCGATCCTCTGCGGCCAGTCACCGTACGCTTAGCATCGCGGCGGATATCTAATCGCCGCTTTTTAAAATAAGCCCTGATAACAATCCCTAGTAAATTTTTCACCCCACTAACACCTACGTTCTCGCATGTGGAACTTCTTTTTAGCGAACAAATTGATTCGGAAGAGCACTGACAAGCAGTTGCTACCGGGGTCTGCGCCTGCTCGAGCCGCTGAGTGTGCCGAGCTGGCACGCGCGGCCGGCGTGTGCAGGGACTGTTTCTGAAGGCAGAAAACGCTTCACGATTGCCTGCTTTATCCATTTCTTGCGAACGACGCGCGGTATCTACAAATTTAGCTCAGTGATCGTCGTAGTTGATCGGGTGAGTCGAGGAACGAGCCGCAGGTTTCGCTTCAGCCTTGCATGGTCACGCGCAGTCTCCGGCTGGCTGCGAGAGCGACGCAAGAACGCAAACTCCAGCTTTGGGGCGCCCACTATTCGGCAAAATGGAAGACACATGCTTCCAGTGGTACCTAGAGTCACCTTACCTACAGCATGGACGAGCGGATTGATGGGTGCTAAATGTTCCCACACCACTGTACTGAACGTATAAAAATGCAATGTATAACGTAATAGCACTATTCATTATCACTTCAAATTGATCGATGTTTTTTTTTTTCCTGCTCGGATATCTCTTGCACATATCCAAATCGGACGGAGTGCCCCTAAACCGGGAGGCAACCATGGAAAAACTCCCCCCACCTCCCCGAAGGGGATCGTGCGGAAATGCGAATGCATTGGGTGCACCGATGAGTGCGCTGCGGCAAGCAGTCACGGAGAGAGGCGCGCGCTCCACTGCATTTATATAGGGTCTATTCGATTCAGCCTGCACCTCTTGAACCAGTTCACAGCGGTGCAAAGTGGGTTCCGCCATTGGCGGAACCAGCCCTGCACTTTTGTCGTCTGCTTCTGCACCTCCGCGGCAGGAAGTGCAGGCAAAGCCGTGAACTCGTCCTGCACCCGTCGGCACCACCGGTGAATCGAACGGCGCGGTTCAGGTGCCGCGAGCTGCACCATTGAAACGAACGGCGAAGTGCGGCACCTCCTGAACTGGTTCACGTGGTGCAGGGGAAACGAATAGACCCATATATTTTTCCGAGCGCAGCGAGCGGAGAGAGGGTACGCGGAGAGGAGAGAGAGACCCGCGCAACACGCCCGCCCCGCGCGCGAGCTCTCTCCGCCGAGCTCCGCGATGCGAGCGCCCTCACAAGCCCGAGCGCGCTCTTCCTCTCCACTCACTCTCCGCTGCTCCGCCCGAGCTCCGCGATGCGAGCGCCCTCACACTCCGAGCGCGCTCCTCCTCTCCCCTTGCCCTCCGCTACTCCCGCCCGAGCTACCACCAGCTCCGGTTGCTAGGCGCGCCACAGCTGTTGCTAGGCGCACGCCGGCCAACTCACGACAACCCCCGACTAAGAAATGCATTCGCATTTAAGCGCGCGAGCTCTCTCCGCCGAGCTCCGCGATGCGAGCGCCCTCACACGCCGAGCGCGCTCCTCCTCTCCCCTTGCCCTCCGCTACTCCCGCCCGAGCTACTACCTGCTCCGGTTGCTAGGCGCGCCACGCGCACAGCTGTTCCTAGGCGCACGCCGGCCAACGCACGACAACCCCCGACTAAGAAAGGCATTCGCATTTAAAACAGTGGGCGGAGCGGCGCTGACGACGGATCGCACGCGCGCATCGGGCCATGTGGCACAGATTCACGCGTACGGCTAGTCGTGGCGATAGTCGTAACGATCGGTCGCATGCAATTCGCATGCACCAATCGTCCATGTGTCTCGAGCTTGAGTTGGCGGGCCGCGAGGAGATGAATACCGTGTTTGCGCGGTTCTAACGCGCCCGCAATTGTAACGCACGAATAGGTTCGCGCAGAAAAATTCCAATACAAATAATTTGACACTGAGGGTACTGCGAAGATGAAAAAGACATGACATCAGGTGCATGGAAGAAGGCGATTTTATTTGGCGTATGCAACTGTGAAGCCAAAAATGATTGTGCTTCATAAGATTGCTGATCGAGCTGGTGCTAGAAATAAAGTTATAGCGGGGAACTTTGAAGCTGTTTGCGATTTCAAGTGCCTTGATCTTCATAATTCTCGGCGTGACGGGCTAATTGCTGTAGCACAAGAATTGTGCAACAGCTAACCAAGTTATGCGGCGTGCCATTGAGGAATTAGTGCGCAGAAATTCACTCATGTTGTTTTGACGGATTTTTTTTATTGACTTGAGTTGGATTTTGGGGGGACTACGTGTCCTTTCCGTATGGCAATGCTGCTGGCCGGTTTATTCATTTCGGTTTTGAGCCGATTGTAACGGGCAAACAAATATTAAGGCTACCTTTTAGGGGAAAAAAAAGAGGCGCATTAGAATCGTGAAAATACGGGACCTCCTTTCCGGGAATCCCTCCGCTCGTCTCACCTCGACTATCTGGACGGGTTTCATACAAACGCGGGAGGGGTCGAGGTCGCTGATACCGCTGGTCGACTCGACCTTTTCTGGTCAAGTCTATGTATCCGGGGCAATTTTTTCTCTCTCTCTTTCTTCCTCTCTTGCACGCCCACACCGAGATACACGCACGCGTGTGGGCAACGGGCTAATTAGTGTCGCATAATGGCGGCGATGGGAGCAGTCAGAGTGATTCCTTTCAACCGGCCGAACCGCTTCCGCAAACTGACTAGCCAGAGTCACTGTAATTATTAATAATGACTCTGGCTAGTCAGTTAGTGGAAGCGGTTTGGCCAGTTGGGTAAAAATCAACACAGACTGCTCCCATTCACTACAGAAATCCTCGCTGGTGTCGTTTCGCAACTACAAACGGATATGTCTTTCTTGATTTTCACCCAACCGGGCAAACCGCTAACGCTCACTGGCTAGCCAGAGTTATTATTAATAATTACAGTGACTCTGGCTGGTCAGTGAGCGGAAGCGGTTCGGCCGGTTGGGTAAAATCAACTGACTGCTCCCATCGCCGCCATTAGGCGACGCTAATTAGACCGTTGCTGAGGAATAGTGAATGCATACGCGGGCCTCGTATACCTTTATGTAACATAAAACCATACCATCGGTATCCGCGTTTTAACACGAAAGTGTTTCATGCCGGGATACACCAAAATCTGACCGACGCCATATCCATCACGGAAATGACATCGCCGGCAAAAAAATTCCATTGACGCGGCAAGGAAGGAAGGAATACGTTTTTTCGTCCATCGGGATCAGGTGTTGGGGGTGGAAGAGGCCCACAGGGCCGCCGCGACCGCCAGGGCCCGGGAGGTGGTCAGGACTTGGCCTGACTCCCCCGGGTCACGCAACATCTGCTCCCAGTGGTGAGGGGAGGGAACGGGGGGTTACGGGTCTGCGGGGCATTCGCAGAGGGAATGGTAGTGAGTGTCGAGTGCCCCGCAGGATGGACAGGTAGGGTCAGTAAAGAGGTGTGGATGACTGTGTATTAATTGTGTTCTGTGTGGGAAGGTGTGTGTTTGTATGATGCGCAGCATGTGGCCCGTCTCCGGGGAGAGGTGTGGGTGCGGGGGTGGGTATCGGCGGCGGAGAAGGCGGTAGTGCAGGGCAATATCCCTGTATTGCAGGAGGGAGGCTGGCTTGCCTGCAGGGGCTTTGCGTGTAGGCGTAGTGAAAATGGCGACCCGGTCAATTAGTTCGCGAGCACGTACGTGCACCACTTCACTAGCGCCTACGCCTGTGTGGGCTGGTGTCCACAGCAGGGTCACGATGTCGGATGGAGGATTGTTGGAGAGAATTTTTAATGCAATGGGAGAGATGTTACCGCGAATGAAATTGCGGATGGCCTGCTGACAGTCAGAGAGGACGAATTGGGGGGTGGGGCGCTGGGTGAGTGCGAGGGCAATGGCTGCCTCCTCCGCCGTGGTTGTGTTGGTAGTTAGGATGGTAGCCGCTGTGACGTTTGGTGATGTGTGTTGGCCAACAACAGCTACACAGTGTGCAGGTTTGTGAGGGTAGGGGGTAGCATCAGTGTATAGTGTGCATGGTGATGGTGGGTATAGTTTGGCGTGGGCGTTGGCTCGTGCTAATCGGCGGGCTGCATGGAAAGTAGGGTGCATGTGGCGAGGAATTGGGCGGATTCGGATGCTGTTACGGATGTGAGGTGGAATGGGGAGTGGCGGGATTGGGATGGTGGGTGGTAGTGCGTTTATAGAGTTGAGAATGTAGTGCCCTGTTGGGGAGGATGCAAGGCGCGTGAGTTGGGAGACGCGGTGGGCGTCTAGGTGCTCCCGTATGGTGTTGTGTATGCCGAGGTCGAGTAAGCGATGTGTTGGTGCATATGGGGGAAGCAGGAGTGCATGCCTATACGTCTTCCGGTGGAGGGCATCAAGTGAGTCGAGTTGGGTAGATGTAAGGTTAATATATGGTAGGTGGTACAAGATACGGTTGAGTAGAACACTGTGTACGAGACGGAGGCGGTCCTATTCCGTGATGCCGTGGTGTTTGCTGGCGACCCGTCTAATGAGATGCGTGGTTTGGGTAACGTATTTCTTTACGTGCTGGAGGGTGAGTGCGGGTGATCTGTTGTGTGTTAGGGTGAGGCCTAAGACTCTAAGTTGCTGTGTGTGGGGTATTGGGTCAGAGTGTATCAAAAGTTGGATGGGGGGGTTTGGAGGGGGCTTGCTGCGAGGGGGCGTGAAAGTTAGGAGAGCAGATTTTTGTGGAGAGCACTGGAGCATTAAAGGTTCGATGTGGTCTAAGACTTGGTTGAGGCCGTGTTGGAGTGTGGTTTCAATGTGTTGGTCGGAGCCACAGTGAACCCACAGGGCAATGTCATCTGCGTAGAGTGTACTGCGTAGTGTGGGTATGGTGAGGAGAGAGCGGGCAAGTGGGATTAGGGTGAAGTTAAAGAGCCTAGGCGAGAGGACTGCTCCTTGTGGCGTTCCGCGGTCTGGCATGTGGAAAAGATCAGACTGGACATGGCCAAAGCGGATGGTAGCAGTACGTTCTGTAAGAAAGTTATAGATATAGTGATAGAAGTGTAGGCCTAGGTTTTGGGATGAAACTGCCTGAAGTATGCTATGATGTGAGACATTGTCAAAGGCTTTTTGAAGGTCCAGAGAGAGAATAGAGGTGTGGTCTTGTTGCGGGGGGTGTTGGTGGGAATTCTGATGGTACTGTATAAGGGCGTCTTGAGTGGATAGGTTGGGTCGAAAGCCGATCATGTTAGGGGGGTAGGCTTGAGTGTGTTCAAGGTGTGCATTAATACGATTCTGCAAGACGTGTTCGAAAAGTTTGCGAAGGCAGGAGGTGAGGGAGATAGGGCGGAGGTTGTGTATGGAGGGTTTTTTTCCAGGTTTGGGGATGAGGGTGATGTTGGAGTGTTTCCAGGTGGAGGGGAGGGTGTGGTTAAGCCAGTGTAGGTTAAAGAGTTGCACAAGGTGTTCGAGAGCCTCCTCATCTAGATGTCGTAAGAGGGCGTTAGTGATGTTGTCATGTCCTGGCGAGGTATTACATTTGAGGGCTTGGATCGCCGCATGTAGCTCTGCAAACGTGATAGGGGCATCGAGCTGTGGATTGGGGTTGCCAGTGTATTGTGAGGAACCAACAGGGTGTGGTGAGGGCGGTGGGATGTAAATGGAGCGGAGGCTGTCGCATAGGGCAGTGGGTGAGAGTTGAGTGTCCGCTATCAGTTCAGTGGTTTGGTTCCCAGATTGGGTCTTAGTAGAGCGCGGGTCGAGTAAGGCACGGAGGATGTGCCAAACTTTCTTAGTGGAAAGCTGACCTCGCATTTCGTCGCAAATGTTATTCCATTGATTTCTGGCTAAGGTGAGTGCGTGTGCTTCGATCTTTGTACGGACGGTTTGTAGTTTGAGGGGAAGGTTGCGTCGGTGTTTATGTTTCCGCCAGCGCTCCTGTATGCTGGTGTAAGCCTCCCAAAGGTTACGGAGGTGCGTGTCTACATATTGCACTGGAGGAGCAGGGTCAATGGTTTTCGTTGCAAATTGTTTAGCTGAGAGAAGGTGGGTCGCCCATTGTTCTAGGTCGGAGTCGGAGGTGGTAGTTGGCGGGAGGGGGCATTCAGTACGGAAGAGATCCCAATCTGTGCATGTTCGTGGTGGGAGTGGGGGCGTTGTGGTGATGCCCTTAAGGGTAAGATATTAAGAGATGTGCTTATAATATAATGATCGCTGCTGAGTGTGCCTGGTGTCCTGGAGGTATGATGGGTGAGTTTTCCAGTGCTAAAGGTGAGGTCGGGAGTGGTGTCGCGCTGGGCACTGTTGCCAATGCGTGTGGGGGATGAAGGGTCGGTGTGGAGGGTGAGCTGAAGGGAGTGGGCAAGTTCAGATAGTAAACGACCTTTGCGAGTCGTGTGAGAGTAATCCCACTCCACACTGGGGGCGTTGAAGTCGCCTGCAATTATGAGAGGGTCACGTTTAGCGAGAGAAAGGGCTTGGTGAAAGATGTATTTGAAAGAGATGTGTTTGGATTTAGGGGGGCTGTAGATGTTGAGAACGTGCAGGCGTGTGACAGAGGATTTGGGGAGGTGGAGAGTTGTGAGTATGTGCGGGATTGGTGAGGCGAAAGTTTGATGCTTGGTGGCAATATTTCGGTGTACAAGGGTGGCTATCTGGGGGAAGTCTGGCGGGGAGTGAGATGCATAGTCTTTTAGTTTGGGTGGGTGATACGTTTCCTGTAGTGCCAGAAGGATGGGGGGGTTGGGTATGGCTGCGATGTGAGCTTGCAGGTTGGCTCTTCTAGTTCGGAAACCACGGCAGTTCCACTGCCGGATGTGTTGAAGATTAGAGGACCGGGTCATTTTTGGGAATAGAGGTATGGTGCTGCCTGTGAGCTTCGCTTGTGTTATGTGTATTGGTGTTGGGACTTGGTTGGGCTTTTTTAGTTCCAGCGTGCCTCCTCTCTGGTGCGAGGACATCGTGTGGGGCTTCCTTGCCAGCTGACCAGCAGGAGGGACACAGAGGGGGCTGAGTGGTCCCCCGGTAGGGGCACTGGTTTACTGTGTGTGGCTCAGCGCAGTACCCGCAACGCCTGAACCGGTTGCGGCAGTGCTTTCCAACATGGCCAATGGTAGCGCACAGCTTGCATGTGGGGATGTTGTAGTGTTGGAAGAACGCGCACGAGACCCAGCCTATGTTGAGGTGTGTCAGCTGTTTAAGTTGTCTGTAAAGGGGGATGGGGGTGGCTATTGTGATGATTCGCATTCCGTTCCTGTTTATGTAGTCAGAGGTGATGTCAGCGTCTTGCGGTGTTCCTTGGAGGCAAGTGTTTTGTGTGAGAATGTAGTTGCTGATGTCGGCTGCGGGGAGCCCAACCGGAACGCCAACGATTCGAAACATCTGTTTTTTGGGGGCCAGGATGTGCATGCTGTAGCCTTGTGCCCGCGGGTCTTGCTCGATGGAGTGTTTTAGGCGAGGAATTCCATCCATGCTTGAGGATGAAACCACCACCGTGCTGTTGGTAACCCTAAGGCCTACATCTACTAACCCCAGTTGTTCTGGGTTGATGTTTGTGGTCAGAAAGGTCGCTATGGTGTTTGTGTTTACACCTTGGTCTGGGGGTCTGGGGTTGCTTTTGGGATTGTGGATGATGTTTGAGTTTGTTTGCGTAGGTGTTCGAAGGAGTGGGTTGGGCTGTGGGGTTTTGGCTTTGTGCAGGTGCAAGGTGTTGGAAACGTGAGGGTTGGGCAGCAGGAAAGGTTTGAACACGTGGTGGTGGCTCAAAGGCCAAGCGGTTGGGAGGGGGTTCTTTGGGAGGCAGGGAGGTGAGTCGAAGAGCGAGTTGGTTGGAGCGGGTGGGGTTATTCTGGGGATTTCGCGTTGGCATGGCAGGAGTGGGAAGTAGGGATTGTTTTCGGAGGAGTGTTTGAGGGCAGGGTTGAAGAAGGTGATGGGGTGCTATAGAATGTTGTGGGAGGGCTTGAGAGGGACCTGGTGAAGCGGGTGGGCTGGGGGGGTTTGGGGATTCAGGTTGTTGGGACGAGAGTGGTTCCGGAGGGGTTGGGGAAGAGACGAGTGGTAGGTCGTCTTCACTACGCGGTGTTAAGCCTTCATGCTCGGCGATTCGTAGAGAGAGACCCAACAGGATGCTTTTTGTCTTTTGGAAAGCATCCAGCAGGCGTTTACTTGTCTGTTCCGTGAGGCCATCCCGTTGAGCCGCAATCAGTGCACTCATGAATTCAGTGTCGTAGCGGATGGCTGCGTCTAGGACAGAATCATGTGGTTTCGTACGCGTGTGGATGGTTGCGGCATTGGTGTGCGAGGGTGTAGGGGAAAGGGTTCTTTGGACCTGAGTTAAAAGTTGGAAGGGGGATGCTCGGCTTTCTTGAGTTAGGGGAGGGGGAGAGGGCGACCGTGTGGTGGATCTTGATCTAGTACGAGGGTTTTCAGTTCCTTGGTGGTTGAATGGGGGAGGAGGAGGGGTGGTGTTCAAGAGGGTGTGTGAGATCGGTGAACGTGAGGAGGAATGTGATGAAGAGGATGCTAGATTTTTTGGAATTGTTTCTTCCGGGTCAGGTTCAGTTGAGCGTGCTGACGAGGAGTTGGTGTTATGACCCGGCTGGTCAAGGTCGACGTCCTCGGCCGCTGACGAGGAGTTGGTGTTATGACCCGGCTGGTCAAAGTCGACGTCCTCGGCCGAGGTCTCAGGTTTCGTACTTGAGCTTTGAACCAGGCGCTGACCTCGGGTGGAGGACCTCGAATGGGCTCTGGGCGTTTGTTGAGTGGTCAACGCGGGTTTTATGCGCTTCGAGCGAGACCTTGGTTCATGTTTGTTTGCTGTCGTGGTTGGAGAAGGGAGTTCAGGAGACAGGGGGCTGGAGGAAAGGTCGAGAAGCTGGTGTTTTTGGGGTGTTTGTTTGTTCCCATGGGATTTTTTCTTCGCATTTCGTTTGGTCATGTTGGGGAAATATGGCTCAAAACACTGCTTGCCAAAGTGCTGACTGGAAGGGTGGAGTACCGAGGACGCGTTGGGTACCGAGACGGTTGGGGTAGTGAGAACTCGTGACGGGATGGGGGCCCTACGTGATGGCTGTGGTGTCAGGAAGTGATGCTCGTGTTTGCTTAGAGCGTACTATATGTGGTCCTACCGCAGCATGTCTGGCCAAGAATATTTCAATATTTGGTGGGGGCTGGAATCATCGAAGTCAGAAAGTTAAACCTACTAGAAAAAACTCTTATTTCAGTAGCATTTTATCGGTTTGTGTGTCTCTCTGTTCGCCATGGTCTCGCAGTTAGTGCTACGCTCCGCTTTTTGTGCTAAGTTGTTGTGGGGTCGCGTTAGTACCCCGAGATGGGTCCACAATGCTCTGGATTCTAAGTGAGTTCCCTATTTCGAATTCGTGTCAAAAGTCGATAACTGCGTTATTTAGGAAGTGCCAGGAAATACCAGGCGCCAGGAAGTCATGTCCTTGTCGGATAGGACCGGATTGGATAGTCAAAAAAAGTTTACTCGAAAAATATCTAATTTGCTTATTTACAGTGTGATTTTAGTTGTCAGTGTGTCTGTGTGTTCGGCATGGTCTTGCAGTTAATGCTGCGCTCCGGTTTACAAGCAGAGCTGTTGCGGGGCCGTGGTAGCACCCCGAGATGGGTGCGCAGCGCTCTGGGCTCTAAGTGAATTTCCAATTTCAAATTCCCCTCAAAAGTGGATAACTACACTATTTAGGAATTGCCGGAAGGTGTCAGGAGTCAGGAAGGGATGTTCGTGTCGGATAAGAGCGAACTGGAGTGAAGGAGGTCCTACAACAGCATGTCCAGCCAAGAAAATGTCAAGCGTAGTGCTGGCTGAACGAAATCATCGAAGTCCACTAGTTGGAATTACTGCGAAAAATCTCTAATTTGCTTATTTGCAGTGTGATTTTAGCGGTTAGGGTGTCTGTGTGTTCAACGTGGTCTTGCAGTTAGTCGTGCGCTCCGCGTTTTGAGCTGAGTTGCTGCGGGCCGCGCTAGCACCCCGAGATGGGTCCGCAACGCTCTGGTGACTAAGTCCCAAATTTCAAAATCCGGTCAAAAATGAATAAGAACACTATTTTGGGGCCGTATTTTGTGTTTGAGGTGTCCACGTTTAGGTTATATGACGAGGAATCTGTTTTTTAAGGTTTTACGGAGCTAGTTCTTGATTGTTAGGTTTTAGTCGACCACGTATTTTGGGAGCGTGTTTTTTCGACGTTTGAACTCGAGTATTGGTGCGAAAAAAAGTTTTTAAGAAGGCGCGCTTGCTGTAGTTAGGTGCGCGTTGGTGTGAGGATTGCAGTGATGTCCTTCGTTTCTTCCTGCGTTATTGTGTTCGGAGGTTATAGCTTAAAGTGCATTTTAGTGTTAGCGGCTTAGGCGAGGTTTTGACAAAAAGTTGTGCGAAATTGTTATTTGTGAACGGATTCTGATGATTAGGGTATCGTTGTGTTCGGAATTACATAGCTGTTGCTGTTCTTGCGTTCAAAACGCGAAAACGCGCAGAGAAAACGTTTTTTCGTGGAAATATGTTTTTTTGGATTTCTTGCTCTAATTTAAAAAATACCTATCTAATGTGAATAAAAATAGTGTTCACGTCATCGGGCGGTGGTTATGAAGAAGCTGTGGTAATCTGGTTATTGTGCGGAAAGGCTACGCTGAGTTATGGGGTTGCAAAAATGGTGAGAAAATGAAACGAGCTCACATTGGTGCGTCCTCCTTCGGCGGCGGTCCGGAAGCAGCTCTTGACGCGGCAACGCCCGCATTCGAGCCGGGAACTCCGTCGCCGCAACGAGACGTACCAAGGGCTTTACCAACTGTTCTATGAGCTGAAGCGCAGACAGCTGTATGAACGCGCCATATATACTTCGTATAACCTCCTTCATTTAGATGGTGCTGCCGTCTAGGAGAGGTGAAGAGAAGTAGCGCATCACGAGGCTAATGAGCGCAGACATTTAGCGCCAGCTGAGCTTGTCGCAGCGCAACCATCTGCCGTACACTCCACGAAGCAGGAACGCCTTGGCCGCACATTTGCCAAAGCGATGCGCCAGCAGGTCGTCGCTCACCAAGCACACCCACAAGACAGCCCCGCAAATCATCCTCTTTCGCTGCATCGGAACGGGAGGGGATGGATGGAAAGGACTTTAGTGGGTAAATCCTGCAGTAGGTAAAGCCCGGTTGACGGGCCGACCTCAACGTGGCCGTGCGTTGCATCCTCTTGGGCAGTCCTACTCGACAGGGACCCCTTTGCGGAGTCCGTGCCTTTCGAGCGCCTTGAGAACCTGCTGGATGGCCCACTCTTGATCCGACTTGTTGGTTGAGGCGATGGCGATTTGGAGATCTGCGGGGTATTCTGTGAAGCTGATGCTGTCCTGTATGGCTGCACAGTCCCATAGGATGTGCCAGCGATTGGCCGTACCTTGTTTGCAGATGTCGCTCTGTGCGCTGGGATAATCGTCGGGGTACATGTGATGGAGGAGCGCCGGTGTGAGCACCGACGCAGTTTGGAGGCGTCGTAGGTGTACGGCTTCTTCCATGCTTAGAGATTTGTGGGGTGAAAGCTGGCGAGCAGCCCTCATCTTCTTGAGGATTTCTCCGTATCCACTCGGTGAGTCTTCAGCCGCCGTCCACCATTCCCACTCCGGACGGGCACTTGCGGTGGGGGCGCGGTGGGTGAGAGCGCGCGCTTCCCTGTGGGCCGTCTCATTGTGGTTCGGTGAATACGGTGAACGATTTCCCGCATGGGTGGGGATCTATCTTAGTTCCTTGCGTAGGCCTGGCAAGATTGCTGTTCGCTCTATAATGCGGGCGGCTTGGGGGTTGATGCGTCCTCTTGCGAAGTTGCGGAGGGCTTGTTGTGAATCACTGAGGATAGTGTCGCAGTCTGGTTCGGTCATGGCGAGGGCGATAGCCAACTCTTCGGCCGCAGTGGCGTTGTTGCAGCATGCGCTGGCGGCTTGGGTAGCTTGGAACGTGAGTTCACCAAACAATTAGCTGGCAACCAATTTGGTTTCATTCGCATGGCTTGCGAGCGCCTGTGGTTTCATTCTGGTTTACGCAGTGCTTCGGCGCGTGCAATCCAGTGTCCAATGTTCATGCGTCTGACGATGACATACCGGCGAAATATAACTAGCGATGTGCAAGTTCATATCGGTTTAGAAGCAAAACTCAACTGATCCTGTGAAGGCACATTCCACTTTTGTGTTTTACCGATTGCTATGAAAGAGGGATCAACCACATGTTTTCTTAAAGTTCTTCCCATGCGGAAAGCTCCGTACTATGGCAAACGTCCAGCAAGATGAGGGGCGAAGCGTGCGGAGCTTGCGCGAACACTGACATGCAGTGAATAATAAGTCCTAATGTGACATGCTAGTGTTAGTGCTTCTGTGTAAGTGAAGTGCTACGGTTTCTGCCATGAGGTCCGGCGAGTTGGTGTACGTTCATGACGAAAACAGTGCAAGGGAAGGTGAAGACGGAGAAAGGGCAAACACAGACACAGCGCTTGCCATTGTGTTTGCCGTTTCTCCGTCGGCGTCTTCCCTTGCGCTGTTTTCATCATGCCACGAGGTCCATGGGCAGGGCAACCAGTTCATTCCATTGCAAATCTATTCCGCAATAAGGAGCCCAAATTCCTCTTCCAGCCGACCGCCACCATACCGCAAGCATTCCGTCCCGGATCTAGGAATATAGGAGCCGTTTCGGAATACTCCCTCTCCGGTAGATTCATCGAAAAACTCTGGGTAGAAGGCGATCCGAAAGTGGTTTCGCAATATCTCCAAAAAAGCCCATTTGCATGTAACAGTAGCCGTAGCGTAATTATGTGCTTCGAACGTAAAGTTACAGCGTCGTCTCCTCCGCTGCTGTGAAAGAAAGCCTAGACGCTATGACATTTGATGAACCGATGGATGAGAAAATAGAACAAGACCGTTTTTTGCGGGTTGATGGAAGAACGTTTTTGCAGTGTTCCTTTGTAAAAAATTCACAGATTCTTGGTTCTTACGAATTTTGCTTGGCGTCATTTAAAAATCCCGAACGGCAACAGCAACGAAAGGTTCCACTAGATAGGTTGCACGTTCCGCTTGGAACACACGTGGAGCACGGCGACTTGGTTCTATAAACTTTTTAGTAGGGTGGGTCGATTTACATGCGTCTCCGCCGTATACGCCAATAGCGGCATCGAGGCACCCGACATGAAGCCGTGGAACACAGTAAATTTAAACTGAATGGATCAAACATCTAGCGGGATATCTTGGAAAGAACGAGAGGGAAGAGGAACAGCATGAGAGGTGAGCGGGAAGGTGGAGGGATGCATTTACTTGCCAGGGGCGCCAGTCGACTATCTTCTTGCTTCGACATTTGCAAAGAAAGGAGGAGATACGCGGGCAATTTTTTCTGAAGCAAAAACCATCTCGGTGGCTTTTTCAGCCGTGGGTCGGTGGCGTAGCTGCTATCAAAATCTCAACTACTCGCAAGATGGCGGCCATAGAACCGCCACTTTGAAAAGGGCCGACAGGAAAGCTTGGAGCTCGTGGATCGGACGGCAAGCCGCGGGCCGTAACAAAATGCCCCAAGAGATGGCGCGCCAGCAGTACGCACGCGGGGAAATTGAATATAGTGCATAGCCGTTATTGGAAGGCCGAGACAGGTGGTGAACAGTTTTGGAGGTTTGCGGGGGAGAGAGGAGTGGCAGTTCCATTTCAGGGGATGCAGAAAATGATCGTCTTTCAACGACATTTGGAGCGAAGCCAGCAGATACGCGCGAAATTTTTTAACTAGATGAGGAACTACTTCGGCTCGAACAAGCTGGGACCATTAGGATGCTATAACGCAGAAACCTAAAATACAAAAATATATTCCAGCAGGGACTGGCGGGGAGCTGTCGTATATCGGAATCAGAACGATCATTGTCATGCGAGACACAATATTCAGCCACAAATTCCATCTTGTAGTCGAGCTGAAAACCCGATGTAAGCAAAACAAATGCATCTTGTATGTGAGCGTGTTTTATGAACATTCATCTGTAAAAATGTATAAGGTAAACGGGCATGCTGCTAAGCCTAAATGTTGAAGTCCGGAGGAGTTAGCGACGTATCTGTACAGACCTACTTCTTATGGCCTATCCGCTATACGAGATGTCTGGAGACTCCTTATAATCCTTATAAATTGCCAGTGATTTCCGGTGTCAGATCACCCAGTCGGCTTTCGTCGCATGATGGCAGATAAGCTGCATCAGACAGTCCCGAAGACGTGGCCAGAATCATCCCGGTTGACTTATGGTAGCCTCAAGACGGGCTCGGGAGCGAGTAAAGGCAATACTAGTAGCTTATTCGCCACGAGAGGGATCACGCATTGTGGCGGCGATGAACTCGTTCCCGCTTTTCCTTTTTTTCCTCAAGGCGATTCTGGCCAAAGAGAAAGGGGTGATGACAGACAAATGCGTAATAAATGCACCCTTCTAGTTTCGCACGTTGTTCAGTATAGCACCAGCGGGGACTAAGGAGGCGTGCTCACACCAGCCGTACAGTGCGAAAAAAAAAGCGGACGAAACAAAAAGGACACAAGAAAAAAAATGGAAATAAAATTCGTCCTGTGGGGTACGTGCAACGTGAAAAGAGTAGTAAAAAAAACAGTAACTCAGGCTCAAATAAAAAAAAAATCAGATAAAATTAAACGAAGAGCGCTCAAAGGGATGATAAAAAGATGGAAATAAGTGATAGAAATATTCCGGGAGATGCCGATTACGAAAGAGGAAGGGGGAAAAGGGATGCGGAACGCTAAGACGATGGTCACGGACGTAGAGCGCCATATCGGGCCTGGATTGCCTACGTCAAAACCGAGAAACTGGCCAGAAAAAAAGGAAAAAAGGGGTGGGCGAAGGAAGCTGAAGGAGTCAGGTGCTTGGGGCTCTGTTTGCGTTGCCCCACTTTTTTGCATTTATCGAGGGTGGAAGAGAAGGGAAGCGCCAAGTGAATAGACCGGGAAGCCGTGCGCTGGACGTCCTTCTGCAACCCCTCTCTGCCCTTTTCCCCCTACTTTGAGTGGTAGAGTGATGAGTTGCCGTCTGGCGGGTGCCAGACGAAATTCGATCGATATTCGAGGAAAAGGGTCCCCCTCCTGAGTGGGGAAACCCCATGGTCTGAAAAACGTAGCGTGCGTCGTCCGTACTCGCGTGGTCCCGTATCACGCGTGTCATACGAAGTGTGAGCGGGCATAGGGCAGTGGGTCCGCTGGAAATAAACGAAGCCAGTTGATGTTCAAAAAGTAAATGCCTCCCTTCTCTTTACCGCTCACCTCTCATGTTGTTGCTCTCCTGTCTCGTTCCTCCCAAGATAACACGCTAGCGGTTTGCTCAAGCGGTTTAAATTTACCGCGTTTCACTGTTCCCGGTCGGGTGCCTCGATGCCAGCGCTGCCGTACAGCGGAGACGCTCGTGAATCGGAGCACCATACTACAACGTTTAGAGAACCACGTTGCCATACTCCACAAGCATTCCAAGCGGAACATGGAACATGTTACAGAAGTACGGTGCTCCATCTCACAGGATCGATTGTTTGGTTGTAGTGCGGTCTGTACGCTGAGCTACGTGTTAGTAGCATTGACTTCAAAGCAAGTATAATTACCTTGAATACGTGGGCTCCAATGTAGATCAGGCGGGTGGGAAGCATCGAGAACTGCACACCAACTGGCGGCGATTTTCGATTGATTGATTCTGTGGTTGAACTCGCCGACGCCAGACAGGCCATGAAGCGCACCGTAGTGAAGGGATCGGGATTAATATTGACCACCTGTGGAACTTTCACGCGGCCGGAATCTCGAACACACGGGCGTTTTCGCTTTTCGCCTCTATCGGAAAATCGGCCGCTGCAGCCAGGAAACTAACCTGGCGACGATTTTCAATTTCACGGCTTGAGTTATCACCAAACATTCCCAGAATGCGTTTGTCTCTTCGCCCCTGACAGTTCCTTTTCACTGGTGCCAATTCGTACCATACCGAGATCACGGAGCGAGCAGCGGTTTCTTGCTCCGTGCACGAGCTCAAGCAGTATCACCTCAGGAGCGAAAGGAAGAATACAACCTCTGTGCGTTCCGTCTTCTTTTCCGTGAATGTATTCACACCGTACACGGGTTTCGCTGCAAGCCCGCCAGGACATGCCCGGGAACGATTTAAGACTACCTCTTCCTTTTTATGGGGTAAGCAGGGCATCCAAATATTAGAATCATCATAAACTCAGTTTGTTTTTTGTTCTCTGAAGTTTCTCTTGCTGTTGCGACACCGGTTAAGACGACTTTATTTATTGAACAGCATTTATTTGCGGCGCAAAATTCCCACATGCGTTGCTTTTATACCTGGTACTGACGTAGGTGTTTCGACTTTGTGACAGCTTTTTGTTTTCAAACAAATGACCCTACTTTGTTTTCAAACAATCATATTTCTTTTCACAAAAAGGGGTGACATGTTGCAGCCATCAATTAGTTCTCGTAAAATTAAAATACGGCCGGATGTTACGTGCCGCATGCATATTCATTATAAACAGTGTTGTACACGTTCCTCTAAAATAGGAACGAAACCTCGTTCCTCGTTCCTTCCCAATTTTGAAACGAGTTACCGTTACAAGTTCCTTTATTTCGAAAGGAACGCGTTCCAGTTCCAGTTCAAAAATTGGAACGTTTCGTTACTTTAACGTTACATTCGATTTTTTAAATTAAAATATAGGGTCTGATAGGTAAAATAGAGTTAGAATTTTAAAACTATAATCGAACTACGTATATTATACGAATATAAACACCGCCGGCAGCAGATTATCTAGAAATAAAAAGAATCCAAGGCAACGCTCCCTGACAAATTTTTTTTTTCAGGAAGCACCGCACAAACCCCAGACATGTCTAACTGCGTTTTTGGTGCTCGTCTATTACAGGTGAAACACATATAATATACGCAGTAAGGTTCCTGCACATCAGATGTGCAAATACAAAGTTACTCACGTGCAGGAAGATAAATTTCTTGCATTAGGTTCAATATTGCAGTTTATTTAAAATACTTTACAGGACCCTTTGCAGGATTTGGTTAAGGGGGTTACAAAAGTGAAGCGTTGCCGATCGTACATCACAAATTTGCGAGCAAGAAAACACATTGCAGCAGGCGACAGAATCCAGGTTGGTGCCGGAGCATGAAGATGGCGTTCGATGATTCTCAAATGTCCGGTACACCCACGAAGACCCAACTTGCTACTTGCTCAAACAAAACGAAAACAAAACCAGCTATCTCTCTCTTTCTCTTATGGTCAGTCTCGGCGCCGCGCGATTCCTGCGCCCCCGATAAACGAAGTTCACATAAAAAAACAGAGAAATGCTTAAATTATCTCAGCTAAACCAGGGTCTTCTCTGGCTAAACCTAGCTAACTCACCAGGCGCTCCGCGTTCGCTCTGGTTCTGTCAACCGACCGGACTCAAGCTTCTGTGAATGGACTTTATAGTTCTCGCTCTGACTGTCCAAGAACACCAAGCACTTCGGTTTTATTACACTAAAACCAAGTCTCGAGGACCTACTAAGTTCTAACTCACACACACTGGGCCGCTGATTGGCCAGATCAACAAAACCCAAATATTTGTGCACAAACAATCACGTGATTCACGCTAACACTCTCACTCAAACTTCCAGGTATTCATCAAGGCACAAGTATAACACAGGTTTAACTTGAAACCGACCAACTACAGCAACTCTGAGCGCTGGAAGTTGACCTTCGGGCGGCCTCTCTCAGGTATTGTCCATACGGCGCGCGACGAAAAGATGCCCAACAGTGACAGAATTACTGCCCTTTGTCAACACGACGCATGCAATACAAAAGCACCTTGCACTCCCGTCGGCCCATTCCCGCCAGATCGGCGACAGACCGCGCCGTGACGAACTGCGCGCGTACTGTGTAACTTCGAGCAGTACAACATCCCGAGACACTGCGGCGCGCCCAGCTCTTTTGAGAGCCGGCGACCCTTTGAATGACCTCACAGCGAGCGCAACTTCCCCGACAACAACGCACCCGCGCCTCGCGAGCACTAATGCTGTAATTACCCCTGACAATATACAGAAGGGGTGGTTTCACAAGGAACCTGCGGCGCCAACAAATCTATCGGCCAAACGTGCATTTTGGCCACCCCAGGCAAACGATGAAAGGTGAAAAGCATTCTTGCGGCAGCGCTGTTCACCCGTCGAACGCCGCGTAAGCTCAACCGGCATGAAAGCAAGCCTAAGCTGCGAACCACTACGTGGTTATTTTTCTGCCTTTAACCTTCGAGGAAGCACAATCCGCTGAAGGGCGGGCAAATTGGGCAGCTTATTCGCACTTTCCAGCAACGGTGGCGCCGCCGCGCGCCTTTTTTCCGAAGCTGTTTGTAGATGATCGGATTCCCAGGCGAAGGCAGCCAGAGGGTCCGGAAACGTGGGGATTAAGGACTCAAAACCAAAAAGCAATCGAATGTGCTGTGTACCGCTGCACAGAAATCGCTCAGTGCCGGGAAAAGCCAGCGTTCAAACCTTTCCTAGAGATAAAAAAGCCCGAAAGGTTTGGATAACTATGCTCCGCATTGGAAAAGGTGTCAGCAACACAATGGGGTTTCTAGTAATCACTTTACGACAGCTGATTTCTTCTGCAGCAATATCCGTAAGTTTAGTTCGCTCTCTCGTTATTGATGGTGTGTTTTTTGTGCAAGTTGAGTGTGTCGTTTATTAATAGATGGCCTACAGCCACTGAAACCGCGGTTGAAGAAAGGCGCCGTGCCGCCACATAGCATTCCAATGCGCGCACCTAGAAGAAAGTGAAGCCAAGAACCAACAGGAGAACGTCATTGTTCTTTTATTAACGTGCTGGTTTCTTGCTGGTTTCTTTTAATAAATACTGCATTCCAGTTGCATTTTGTGCTTTGTTGGGTTGTTTGTGCTTCTCTCTTTTTAACATTATGTGCGGTTACTGTTTTGAACTTGCTGCTTTTTTTTTCTTTCTCGAACCCCTCACAGGAATTGGCGATGTAGGTATTTGTAATAAATGAATAAACTTGTTACGGCGGCATCGTCGTTTTCGAAAGCGCGCTGAAAGCACAGCACAGCTGATGTAACAGGCCCTGCCGTAGAGGCGTCAGCTTTGATATTTAGTTTCGGTAGTTTTTATTATTACCTGTAACCTGCATAAACGCCGTTAGATCTTTCCTTGTAAAAATAGCTTACAAAATTATAATTTACTCGCATTATTCGCACTTAATCCGACACAATTGCGAAGTGGGAATAACAGAACGCTGTGCTCGGTTGCGTGTACCGAGCTCTGCTTGGTGCCTAATAAATATTCGTAAAGTGTGCTTGAACAGTTTTACGAGCATGGATGGAAGTGTAGCATCCTTTATAGAACCTGCAGTGCGAACAAACGTTCACGCAGTGCGGTTGCCTGTGACGCCATTCGGTTGCAGGCACAATCAATCGATGCTCAGCATGTCATCGGGGGCCTCCCTGATGCCGCAAAACACTGTGTAATTGGCGTTATAAACTGCTTCGCCTTCGACAAAGCACCTTCGTGCCTTATCGGTAAGGGAAAAGATGGTCTGAAGAGACATTAATGGGCATGGAACGGCTTTTTCCTCCAGACGCGCGCGCTTACGCGACGTCCCGATCATCGTCTCGTCCTCCATTTTGGATCTCCGTCGCGCCACCTATATTCGCTGGAAAGTGCGAATAGGAAGAGAAACACGACGACTTGTGATTTTTGTACTCGAGCTTTGGCATCAAAAACAGCCAAATCCTGGCGATGTAACGGCAGGAACGCCGTTCCTGCCGTTCCTTCAAAAATCTAACGAGTTACCGTTACAGTTCCACCGATCCTTAATGGAACGGTGGCGTTCCTTCGTTCCTCCAAAAAGGAACTAGTTCCAGGAACGCCGTTCCTTGGAACGCCGTTACGTACAACACTGATTATAAACACTGCGGAAGACACATGCACAATGCAGAGAAACCAACTTTCGTGCAAATACTGCCAATGTGCTCGGTATTCGCTAAGAGGGGGAATTTATTGTAAGCTCACGAGTATTAACAGCTGGCAAACCGATATACTGTACTTTGACAGCAGCATGTAATCTGTTTGGTAGTCATCGCCGTTGCGTTCTCTAAAAATTTCACGGAAACACATGTGCCGCCTGTGATGCCGTGACTAGCCTTCCCAACTCGGACGATTGAGGGCAGCGAAGGCGGTAGCTTTCCTTCTGCGCTTTGTTTCTTTTAAAGCCTCTCGGTGGATAACACTCCATCCTGTCGCCGTTGCAGCGTATTCCGCAAACTTAAGCCACTTAAGGCCCA
>NW_027526445.1:169060078-169085078 GCF_048455015.1 Haemaphysalis longicornis
TTATAGGCCTTTAAGCGCACCTAACCACTTGATAGACGCCTTTGCAATGGCGCGTGCACAGTGCTTAAAGCAGGCGGCATGGCCAGGACGGTGCGGCTCGGCCTACCCAGTGTTTCGTGGAGGCGCGGTAGATGGCGCTGCGCTCGCTAGGCAAACTCGACGGCACGGAGCAGTTACTATACAGTTGCGAAACAGCTTCACAATCCGGGTGGCGCTAGCCCCCCTGCTGCGTGGAAGCTGAGGGGCAAGTCGACGTGCGCGGCTCCTAGGAGATAAAAACTGAGCTTCGCTAGACTGTTATTATTCAATTTTTTTTTGTAAAATAAAGACTGCGTTTTAAATTAAAATACATTATTAGGTGAAATTTCCTTGTGTTGTTACGGCTTTTCTTTTTATGACTTACGGCAGCAGCCGCAAGCACTTGAGTACTACTGATACTTTCTGCCGACAGACGACAGGCTAGTCAACTTTCACCGTGCCTGCCCCGGCGCAGGGCATAGAGGGGCTTTTGATACATGGGGCCTACGGGGAGTTTCGCAACTGTATATATCCAGTAACTCTGCCTCGAAAGGGTGTTTTGCGGCGGGCGTTTCCACAGGCCCTGAAAATTCTGACCACCCGTCCCCCACCCGACACCGTGTTCCTGTTGTGGACTGCAGACCACACAGGCGCAGGTGCTAATGAGGTGGCGAACGTACAGCCGGTAAAAGGCTTGTCTATAACGCAGCTTTCGTACTCTAAGCCCTATCCTACCCCGATGGAGCGGGATTTGAATAAAAAGACTGCGGAATACTGAAGTCTTAGCCCTTCGCCTTTTCCTCCGACATGTTTGGAACGGTAGTAGCTGCTTGAAGTTGAAATCGCTGTGATAGACAAGCGTTTTACCGACTGTACGTGCTCGCGAACTAATAAACCGGGCCACCGCTTCATCTACGCCTACACACGGTGTCCCTTTCGGTAGCCCCGCCGGGCTCCTGCACTACAGGGTCATCACCCTTCACTACCGCCTCCTCCGCAGCCAGTACCCTCCACCACAGCCCCAACTCACCCTAGCCGCTACGCACTGCCTGCGCGTCCTCCAGACCCACACCTTCCCCCACCGCACTCAGTTCCTTCACACCCACCCACACCTTTTTGACTCCCCAACATGCCTCGCTTGCGGAGCCCTCAACACGCACTATCATTCTTTGTGGGAGGGCCCAGCAGACCCTTTTCCCCCCATTCCTCCATGACCCGGAGGCATCGAGTCGCTCTGGCGGTCGCGGCGGCACTCTGGACCGCCCCACCCCCCTCACCTGATCCCTGAGCACAAATAAAGTTGTTTCTTTCTCTCTCACCGCACGCTTGTTGCCGCAAGTGAGGCCGTACCTTATGCCGACGCGCGATGACTTCGTCGCTGGGCGATGTCTTCGTGCGCCCGTTCGTCGGCGCAACCACCAACTTACACAGCATGGCTGTTAAAAATTTCTAGGCAGTTTTAACGCTTTTGTATAGCAGCTCCGGAAGACCGTTGTAATGACATCTGACCGTACTTTTCTCGGTCTCTGTTTTCTTTTGGTTTCGGCGAAAAACAACCGTTATCTGTTGGCGCTAATGACCGCCAACGTTTCTTCTTGCGCTTCTTCTTATCGCAAGATTAAACGTGAACAGCTGAAGGTCAAAGCTGGCTCGGGGGCTTATGCCAGCTTTTACACTGTACCCGCTTACCAACAGTGGTTAACGCAGTGGCCCCGGCTATTGGTTTAGATAAAATGACGTGATTTTGTAAGTATTACAATTGGCAAAGTACAACACTTCGTGTGACACAGGCCTTATAATAATTGTAGGCACCCACAGTCGCTTTGCGGCATATTTCGTGTTCTTTCTTTAATAAAATTAGGAGCTGGAACACAATAGCTTTCTCCTTACACTCCCTACTGAGTGGGCTATGTTTTACTTGCTCCAGCTCACAAATTAAGTAATGGAATGAAACCTCCTCTTAGGAAAAAAAGGGTTAAAACGCGAAGCTTTCTACAAACACAAACTGCTCGAGTCAATGTCAAATTCCAAAATTCAAACTGCTTCTACCGCGTCTGAATGGCGCATTCGAATAGACATCTGCTCCATAACGCGAGTGATCCAGCTTTCGATTCCGACCACAGGAAGCGTTCACTCTTAATAAAAAAGGTCGTAAAAAGGTAGTAAGGGCCGTATTTACTAACTCCTTACGATCCCGCAGTTTTGCCCGTCTATAGGCTTTGTCACTAACAACTGCGTGGTTAGTAAATTAACTGATTGTAGGAAGCAGTATGCACTAGATTAAGCTCGTGCTTATGACTAGGTTGTACATGGCTAGTTAGTAAACACATGTAGCTCAGAAGAGTGCTATCGCTGTGACTTTACTAGTGGGGTAGTGGTGCTTACGGCCTGCTTCGTTTAGTAATTCTGACAAGTGCTACATTTACTACCTCCAGTTACTAAATACCTAGAGTATACTGGGACAAGTAACTTGTTAGTATTCCATTAGTGAATGCTCCGACTTTTTTTAAGAGTGTTTTTTAAAGACGGTAGTGATTCTTGGGCTACTTAAATGGGTCGTCTAGAGAAAATGCATTTGTCTTTGCTTAATTCTGTCTGCTTGAACGACCTTTGAAGAACATAAATCCCAAATATTTTCAAAATTCATTGCTTCTGGAATTTAGGAGGCGCCGAAGAAATTCTCGTTTTGAGGCGATGGCATCTCAAGCGACCATGCGCGCACCGCCGGTCGGCAGCGAAACTAGAGTGACGTCACGTCAAGTACATTCGAGAGTTCAACGCTGTTCAATGTTTTTTGTGTAAAATGTTCTGCGAAGCTGCAAAACCGATATTTTCAAAATAATGCATCCTTTATTCGTTGCGAAAAAAACAGTTTTCTATCCACGTGAGCGGTGTCGTGACCGCTTCAATCGTCTGGCAACCATTGCAGCAGAACTCAGACCATGGAGGAAAATTTGTTCCTCCATTTCTCAGACCTACTGGCTGTTTGTACAGTTTGTAGCCAGTTTTCCTGGTGAATTTCACGTTCTTTTGCCGGATTCTCTTCGGAATCTTACCTTTTTTGTATGAAATGGTCCAAAACCACTCAAGCAAAAAAAAAAAAAAGAACATAACTAAAAACGTGCCCGTGTGCGATTCGAACTCGTGGCTTCCGGCCTAGCCCAACGTTACGGCCAGCTTTGTCCGACACTTTGTCCACTACACTATCGACGTGAGAAGCGCACCTCGCAAAAACTGCTGCATAAAAGCCTCTTCCCTTTTGTAACCGAGAAGTCCGTCGTGTTTTCATAAATTCTAATCAACCCAGATCTTTAACCGCCAACTTACTGTTGAATGCTTCTGCATTAAGCCAAAGGGGAGAGTATACAATCAACGAAACAGCGTTAACAGCGTTGTTTATTGCAGGAAGCAAGAACGCAATCGTCGAACTGCGTTATGTTGGTACTCGGTGATGGTAGGTAAATGGTAAGTAAATAGAAGATGTCACACGCCTAAGTCTATGTGTGATTACCCTAAAACAGCCTCAGAGTTCAACGTTTAACGGTCTACCATTCAAAGCGCCAACGATTCAGGCCTCAAAAATTACAGTATCGAGACGCACTGGTCTGCAGTATATGTAGTTAAAAAACGGCGGCAAGCGTCAGTGCGTCAGGGCTTACCTATGGAAGTTTGGTAAAGAAGCTTGTTATTTCCAGTGATGCGCCTTGTCGCTTCCTCAGCGTCGCAGCGTGGCTTGTCCTGCTGTTTTTGCCCATAGCAACGGCTCGGGATGCAAAGCGCGACTGAGCTTCTCCTTCGTCCTCTCGTTCGGCCCGTTGGTGAAGTAAACTCGTTGCTATCTGCCTACACCTTGACGATACTCCGATACTGTGAGACTACGCTATGTTTAATGCGCCTCGTATTTTCATCCTGCGTACTCGGGCTTTATAACCTGTATAATACAAAGAAACAGTTCACAGTCCAATGTTGACGCCGCAATTTCTCTCGGCCAAAAGTTTGGTTGGTGTCCGTCGAGATGACCGCCCCGGGTTCATTTTCACCGGTTACCCACTGCACACCCGTCTCTCTGATGTTGACCATTGGCCACCTTGACTCCGTTCCCTTCCCCGCTAAAGCCCGGTGTTCATGAGGTATGTTCATAGGAATGCAGCTCGGGGTCCGTAAACTCGCCGTTGTGCATAGCAGACATTAACCACAATGGCTGTCGATCAGCAATGCCGCTGTCACTGGCTTTAGTTGTCCGAAAAAATGCCGCCGGTGTCTCTTGCCGCCATACAGCTGCGATGCGCGCCTTCAATTTGTCACCGTGCCGTCGCCGGGCTTGGTAACGTTCTTGCGCTTTCTTTGTGAGCGATCCTTCTCATCCAGACGGACGAGCCGACTGTGGAACAGGGCTTTTGTACTCCCACGGTAACTTTCCCTAAGCGGGCGTAACAGTCGTTAGAGGCGCCGGGCAATGGGGTCAAGCACCCCCTCGCGATATTCAGCTCGTCTTCATCAGGCTCTAAGCCTTTGCGTCGCCTTGGCTTGTTCGGTGGACGCTGCACACGTGCGCGAGCCGGCCGTTGGAAGGCATTCCGTAGGGAAACCTCACAGCGGGTTTCGGTGCGGCAAGCAGACTTCTTACCGACAAACGCAAAAACAGCATTTCCATGAAAACTAGTGAAAAACACAGTGTGTGTTCGGCTCAGGGACGGAAACGGTTGATCCACAAACACCAGACATGGGCGACAGTATCCGCCGACACCACGGCGCGCTAGGACGGAGGGATTTGTGGAATATTGAAGGACAAAAAATTTCTTCCCCAACAAAGCGCATGCGACCCGAGCTGCTTAAACCACCACTCTGGCGAAACAAGCTATAAGTTGCTGCTGTCCGAGAGGACCCAAGCACCGATTGCAGATGAACAGGTTAAAGGGGGTGCTGCGAATGGCAAGTGGCAGGCCGGCAGCAGAGCACGAAGCCAGTTTACAGTGGTACTGGCTTCCGTGTAAACGGAGCAAACAACTTCGCCTGTTTTTTTTAAATACCACGTTGACCACCAAACGAGGCGTCTTTTTTTTTCGAAATGAACCTCATCCAAAAACCAAAATTAGGTCAGATAAAACTGCAATGCCAAGAAAATCCCGGCAACTTTCCCCTAGAAAAAATGTGGCAAGAAACAATTAGCAGAGGCTTAGCTCGGCTATGCCAGGATATACCTAGCGTCAGCTAAGGTTCAGCTAGTTATTCTTTGGCTTCCTGGTTTTCTAGGATTAGCTGATTATGATGCTTACTGCTGCTAAAACGACTTCCAATCCAATCCAATGCAATTTATTCTAATCTAGTCCAGTTCGGTCCAGGCCAGTCCAGTCACTGGTCCTCGCGCATGCGCAGCATGGCTCTCAAGGAGCCATGCGAAACGGCTATCAAGCGGCTCCGGCGCACCGTCAGACTTGGCTGCTGCGCAAAGGAGGCGCACAGCTGGGCCCGCGCCGGCGCCAGTGCGTCTGCCGCGGCTATGACGTCACTCCTCTGGTATGCGCAGACGAGCGAATGTGCAGTCCCAATTCTCTACACAGCCGTACTGAAGTTCGATTGGAATCCCCTCCAATTTAATCCAATCCAATCCAGTCCAGTCCACTTCAATCCAATCCAATGCTCTTCGAACTTGCGCAGCACGGCCCTTCCAAGGTTTACGCGAAACTGCTCAACCTCGGCCAGTGTAGCTTACGCTGCAAAACAGTTTAGGCAATGCCCTGCGGACGTATACGCAGATCTTACTTCGTATGAAAAATGAGCCAGACCCTGCTATGGCACGGATCAAAATTCATTTGGCAAATTCATTTGCCCAATGGGATTTCGCTTTTGGTGTGACTGTTCGGGCTGTTTGTGGGTGTTTTCATCGATTTTTTTCGCTTTTGAGAGCTGGCTTATTATGAGTTCAGAGAGCACTGAAGAGATCGGCGATTGATCTGCCGCCACACGTTTACGATAACATGAACCGAAGTGAACGAAATAAAGCTGAGAGATGTGATACTATCATTTTATCTCGTTTCCCTCGTACTTACGGAGTAAATCGGGCTATTATGTTTGTTATTACTCCCATATTTCCCATTTACGTACCTAAAAAATTAGCTGCCGCTTACAAGCCATGGCAAATCCCCCCTCCATGTGGGTACAAGCCAATTCATTAACGTGAACAAGATGGTATGAGTAGGCTTCGTGTGAAGCGTTTTGTAAATGTATGGCAAGGCAGATGAGTGTCTTCAGGCCTGCCCCCAAAAGTAGCCTACAGAACAATTCGAAAAGAGCTGCTAATGCTGTCAAAAAGACTCATCGGCTCTTAAGCTCTGTTGCACGTATATCGTCTATTTTATTAGGAGCGTTCGACAACGTACAGCACTCGGCAATACTGCGGCAGATGTCGCGCCTGAACATGGGCGAGCGATCCTTCCAATACGTCAAGGATTTCGTCACGGAGCGAACCGCGACCATCGTGGCGGGAGACCTGGAGTTACCGACGAAGACGCTCGGCAGCAGGGGCACGCCGCAGGGAGCGGTGATCTCGCCGACGCTGTTCAACCTCGTTATGATCGGGGTGGCCGAACGCCTCGGCTCCCTCCCAAGGGTACGACACACCATATACGCCGATGACGTCACCATCTGGACCACGGGCGGCAGCGACGGTGAGATCGAAGAATCGCTCCAGCAGGCCGTCGAAGCGGTCGAAGAACAACTTCAAGGAACAGGCCTCCAATGCTCCCCGGCCAAGTCGGAGCTGCTGCTGCTGCGGCCGCCTCGAAGTAACAAGACCGACAACGACGAGCCGAACATCAACGTGCGCACGAGCGACGGTATCACCATTCCCAAGGTCGACACCCTGCGCGTCTTGGGACTGCACATCGAGAGCACGCGCCGTAACGGTTACACGATACAACAGCTCCAAACCAAGGTACACAGGGCGATGGGGCTCATCAAGAAGATATCCACCAAGTACGCCGGCATGCGCGAGCGCAACACACTCAAACTGACACAATCCTTCGCCGTCAGTCACCTGGCCTACGTCGCCGCCTTCCACACCTGGAACGCCGCCGAGCGTAACAAGCTGAACGCTCTCATACGCAAGGCACACAAGGTCGCGCTAGATCTATACACGCACACTAACACGGAAAGAATGTTAGAGCTAGGAATACATAACACTATAGAAGAGATCGCAGAAGCGCAGCAAACAGCGCAGACGGCTCGCCTCGAGCAAACGCGCACGGGCAGGGCGATCCTAGAACGATTAGGACACAGGCCGCGGCTGCAGGAGGGTAGGGACCGGCTGCCGCTTCCGCGGGTCCTGCTCGAGAAACTGCAGGTCCCACCGCTCCCGCAGCACATGGACCCACAAGAGAACAAGGAACGACGGCTGGCCAGAGCCCGAGCGCTCACTGGCACGTACTCCAACGACACCGGCGCCGTGTACGTGGACGTGGCCCGATACCCGGGCCGACGACACGCGTACGTGGCCGCAGCAGTCAGAGCAACGACGGGCGAGCTCGTCACGGCCGGCAGCGTGCGGGCCAGGTCGGCGGAGCAGGCAGAGGAGTTGGCCATCGCGCTGGCCCTCTCGATCCCGGAATGCACGAAAGTACTGAGCGACTCCCGAGCGGCAGTCACCAACTTTGCAAGAAATCAAGTGTGCGCGAGTGCGGTGAGGGCGTGCGGGGCCCCAGACCCAATGCGCGCGCCGATAACGGTACGGTGGTTCCCGGCCCACATGGGCGCAGTGGGACCCGAGCCCAACCGGAACGAGGACGCGGACAGGGCGGCGAAAGCGCTGACAGGACGCCCAGCCGAACCGCGACCCGCTGTGCCTCGAACGACCGAAACCGGCAACGACGGAATCGACGACGACGACGGCGAGGACGTCGACGGCGACGATACGGAGGCGGAGGAGCCCGCCCCGGTGACCACGTACGGAGGGGTCCTGGAGTGGTACCGGGAGCGTCGCAGACGCTACCCGGGGCCGCACCCCGACCTCACCAGGCAGGAGGCGGTGCTCCTCCGCCAACTGCAAGTGAGAGCAACGTGGACTCCCGTGTGGGCCGTACACGCGAGCCCGGAGCTCTACGAAACCGATGTGTGTGCGGTGTGCGGGGCCGCGAGGGCCACCCTAGCCCACATGATGTGGAACTGCGACGTGAACCCTGACTCATCCGAGGCGCTCCCGCCTCACCTCGCCCGTGCGGGGGGCGAAAGAGATCTGGACTCACAACGGGCCGCCGCGCAGTTTGCGCTGAGGGCGGTCCAACGCCAGCAAGCGCGGGTAGTTGCCCCCTCCTAAGAGGGGGATAGCTCCTGCAGCCGAAAAGCAGGCAAATAAAGATGTTACACCCCCCCTTTTTTTCTTAAAACACTATCGTACAATTCTTTAAAGTCAATTGCACTAAAGTTTTCATAAGAATGGCGCACTAACTTGTCTGTTTCAACTGCGTACGAGCCAAATCCGAACTTATCCTAATATTGCTCAAATTCTACGCATAATTCTTAATTACTTGTCGTATAGATTTTCCCCTTGCTGACATGTAAAACATGTCAATTAATAGTTTTGACAGCATTGCATTCAGGTACAGTTCAAAACTTTAGTTTTTCCCCTCAAATTCTCCTGAGGTGAATTTGGCTCAATTCGAAAAAAAAACGCCTCATTTAGCTATCAAGCCCAGGATTCACATGGCGGCACTCTAGATTGTGTGCGAGGGAAGAAGAGAGGTTGCGCGGGGAAGGAGGGTATAAACCCAAAAAATTCTAGGGGGGGGGGAGGAGGCGGGATGGGTACGTCCTTTATCCTCATACTGTGACTTTACATCCAGCAAGACGGAGGAGCAACGCCAACCATCCAGCGCCTCAACCACACTACCTCGAAAATCATGCGTATGGCGAGTCGAGTCACAGACCGGCACCAGGGTATGAAGGAGGATGATGTCATCATCTAGGTGCAAGCACCGGTTGTCAGCCGCGTGCTGAACTTTGCGCCTTACCTCCCGCTGAAACGGGGAAATCGACCAACTTGACACACTCAAGCGGAACGCGTGCAAGCAAGCGCTAGGCCTTCCTCCTCACAGCGCCACTACAAGCTGGAAGCGCTCAGGGTGTACAAAAAGGTACCGGAGATCACTGATACCCACCCTATCAACCAACTAGAGGGGTTCAGGCAAACTTCGACCTGCAGTACGGTGCTGAGCCAGCTGGGCTACCAGATAGCGGGCGCAAACACCCTCGACCGGAAACTGTGCCACAGGACATCCGTGCGCTCATCAGGGTTGCTCCGCTCCCGAGAAACATGCACCCTGAGCATCACGCACTGCGCAAACAAGCACAGGTACAATTACTACATGGGAGGTACTCGGTCCACCCCTATGTGTTATTCACGGGTGTCACCAACTACGCATCCCATCCAGCTGCAGCCGTGGGCGTCGTCGACGGCTGAGGCGATGTCATTCGCACCATGACCGTAAAAACCGGAAACATTGTTGAAGCAGGAGAAACGGCAATCGCACTGTTGATGACGTCTCCAACTTCGAATAAACCCTTCATATAATTACACACTGCAAGCAGTTATGCAGAAACTACGGGAATGGTAGCATATCAATATCTGTACTCCGACTACTAAAAAGCATAAGGATACCCTCAACCCTACTGTACTAATATGGACGGCAGATAACGCAGGGCTCGACACGGAAACGAGCGAGCACATGCTACAGCCCGTGCATGCACCCTCCGGTCACCGAACCAGTCCCTCCTTCATCCACAGCCCATACAGCAGCAGTATCGTGTACTTCTGAAACACCATCGCCTTTCCAGATGTGCCTACTGCTACGCGTCCTGACCGGCAAATAAAAAGGGAACGGGAAGTAGGTGCAGGTTTCACAAAAGACATTTATCACAATGCGAACACCGAACAACCAAAACGGGGTAAAGGTGACCACACACACGGAAAAGAAGAGTTAATGCCAAAAAGTACAACGACGACCTGAAGTCAATTGAGTATGCTATAATCTACACAGTCCCACACAGTCCATAAACAGGCCTACCCAGTGACCGACGCTGATGTGGAAACGTTGCGTGGCTTTGAAGATGTCGTCACGAGGTGCTTCCGTGTTGTCGTCGTGATCTTGTGGCTTGATTCTCGGCGTTGCCGGTGTGGGGACCGTCGTGTGGTATGACTACGATGCGATGCCGCTTCCCGAATGCACGCGCCCGTCGCCGCTGGAGCCACCAAGGCGTAGAATTGGCGGAACGTCGGGAGACCCGAGCCGAAGAGTCGTCGGCCCGCTCCCTCCCAGGCTTGTGTGTCTACGTCAGTGCCTTGGGTCGCGTCACTTCCGGCTGTTCCAGAACCCGGGTCTTCACGCCGCACCTGCCTCGATCCCTTTTTTCTCCTCCTCTTCTTCAATCTTCTTTGCTCGGCAGTCATTGCGGGAGTTGCACTTGACTCATGACACCTACCCACCACCGCACCAAAAGCTCGCCCGAGAGGAAGCTGTAGCCTGGCGGCAACTACAAACACATACCCCCACCTTAGCCTCCTGCACGTCATGCACGCCACAATATATCCACCAACAGGCCCACACTGCAGCGAACGTCCAACAATGTACCACACCTCGTGCGCGTGCCAAAACTTTTTTTTTTATTTACGCAAGTACGCCCTTTGGCATAAACTAGATGTAGTCCAGCAGTCCCGTCTCCACAATGAAGTCGAGGAGGGGCCGGTATTGGGGACCGTGCGTCCAGCGGCGAAGGTCAGGTCGTCGTCCTGGGTGGTACCCAAGGGCCCTCATGTGACGAACTCGTGCTGCCTGGAGGCCCGAGCATGAACCAAGGAGGTGGTCCAGGGTCGCTTCAGTGGCAGGGGTTTTACAGAAGGGGCATGTTTCTGGGGGAACTTGCGTCCTCCATGCCTTTATCGCCGGGGTCAAAGCTGCGCCCACGCGGATTCTCCGAAGCGCCACCTCCTCGCGGCGGGTTAAACCGCCAGGAAGGTCCGACCCACGCTGGGGAAGAAGGGCACGCGTGGAGCGCCGGAGAGACTCCTCGTGAATGATTAGGGTGTCCCTCTGCGACAACTGGAGCAGGGGTAGCGGCCCAGTTACCCTCTGGGGATGGCAGGCCGCGTCAGCGTCAGTGTGGGCAGGTGTTGAACGTCTATTCCACAGAACTCGCACGGGACACGGAAAAGAGTTCACAATGCGATGCACATCGCAGGTCAAGTCAAGCGACTTGGCGACGCGTCGGAGTTCCCGGACTGCCTGTGTGGAGTCTGTGTACAGGTGAAGGCACGACGGCGGGTTTATGCGTAATCGAGGCTCTAATGAGGATAACCCATCCCGGATGGCCAGAAGTTCTGCCATGATTGAGGGAAGAGGTGCCTCGGTGAGGTATGAGCAGGTCTGCTGCAGTTCTGGATGAGTGGGGCACACAAGGCTGGTGTGTAGGAGATTTGGGGCCATGCCTGCGTCGACGTACACTTGCATTGCCTCGGCTGCGCCATCCGACTCCGAGGGAAAAGGGTTGGGCTGCAGGGACTGATTATGAAAACGGCGTATCCGGGTCAGTGGCCGGTTGTCTGTGGATTGGCTTCGGCTCCAAGGGGGAAGGTCAGGTGATTTTCGTAATATAACAGGTGACTTGGAATCGAAGTAGTGGGCCAATGCCGCAGCAACGGGAATTGTTTGAATTTTCAGGTGACGTGCCCTCCTCCGCTGTTCAACAAGCTCGTCGAGGGTGTTCAGCTGGGCCTCCGCTTGTAGCGTCGGAATTGGGGTCATACGAGGCAGGCCTGTGATAACTCGCATAGCCTCTCGGTTTACACTTTCCAGTAGGTCCCAGTCCCTTCGTGTGAGATGCTGAAACTGAGCTTGGTATATCAGCCGGGGTTGCAAGACAGATCGAACTAGGATACGTGCCATGCGACTACAGGCACCGCCGGTCTTTTGTGAGATCCGTCGGAAGAGATGAAGCGTCTTGGAGGCTTTGCCGCGCACGCAGCGGATCCATGGAGCAGCGGACCCAGAGGCGTCTATTTCTACGCCAAGCACTCGCATTGACGATGCGGGATTGAGGGCACGGCCGTTTAAGGCCAAGGAGAGGGGCGTCTGGGAAAGACGACGTCGGCCCCACCTATTTGTGATCGACATGAAGGTCGTCTTTGCAGCCGAAAGTGTCAATCCAATCTTGGCACACCAATGCGCCGTTTTGTCTAGGGCCGCCTGGAGGCCTGCTTGCTGTCTGTTCAAATCTGCATGTACTGACCAGACTGTAATGTCGTCGGCGTAGATTAGAAAGAAAATGTCCGGAATGGTAGCTAACTGCCACGCGAGGGGAAGGAGTACCACATTAAACAACACTGGTGCCAACACAGAGCCCTGGGGTACTTCCCGCTCTGAGGTGAAATGCCCTACACTTTCCTTGCCGATTCGTATAGAAAAGGTACGACTGTCGAGGAAAGACCGCACCAAGTTGCAGACCATGACTGGAACTTTCAGCTGACGTAAGATGGTAAGGATCGCTGAGTGACTGACATGGTCATAAGCCTTTAGGACGTCCATGGTTAGGAGCGTTCGTATGCTGCGAGCTCTGCCACCCAAAAGTACCATGCTCGAAAGATGTTCCAGGCCATCTTCTGTACCGAGGTGTTGGCGGAAGCCTATCTGAGCTGGATGATACCACAGGTAGCGCTCAAGCCACCAGGACAGGCGAGTAGCGAGCATACGCTCCAGCAGCTTCCAGATAGTGCATGTCAATGCAATCGGCCTAAGGTTACTCATGCGGTCCACTGGCTTGCCTGGTTTTGGTATCGGAACCACTTGTTTCCAGGAAGCTGGGAGCTCCCCTGAGGCCCAGATGGCGTTGAGTGAGTCAAGCATCCACTGAAGAGCTGGGCCATCAGCGTTCTTGAACACTTCATAGGTGATACCATCTGGTCCCGGAGCTGTGCGCAACTTGGCCTGGTCGATGGCGGCCACAAATTCCGCCATTGTAAAGGGCCCTTGTATGCCATCAATGTCCACCTGAGTTGGGCACGCACCTGCTTCAGGAGGGAGGTAAAGTTGGCCGATGAATTGTGGTGGAGCCTGGTCGAACGCCGGGAAGAATGCTTTGGCTAACTCTGGGGCAAATTGTTTTGGCGTTTTCCCAGAGGCAAGGCACGCACTAGTGGCAGGGTCCGGTGGTCGTGCACCAGCTTCCATGCTGCGGAATGTCCGCCAGATGGAAGATGTCGTTGAGGACGGTCCAACGGACGCACACCAATCTAACCACCTTTGTCTAGAAAGGCGCTTCTCGTGGCGGCGGGCAGCGGCTGTGGCACGATTTAAAGAAGCTCGCAATTCTGGAGATCCTGGATACCGGTTCACAGCCCGTTCAGCACGACGACGAGCTGCCCATAATCGAAGGAGATGCAGGTCAGGAACTGGCCTAGACTCGTCCACCCAAGCTGTCCGCGTTGCGTTCTTAAGGGCGGCGCATAAAATAGGCACTGCATCGCATAGGGTTCCAGGTAGGGAGCTGTCTAACACCCTCCTAAACAAGTCCCAGTCAGTCACACGACAGCGGCGCCGTAGGCATCGTTGGGACCCTGGAGCTAAACCAAGACGTAAGGGATAGTGGTCACTGCCCCAACAGTCCGGCTCACGGTCCCATGAGACCGGAGTTACGCCTGTCCACCAGGAAAGGTCCGGGGCATAGGGGGGCGCGCGAGGATGATCCCAGCGACGTGTCGATATGTGCGGAGCATTGAGTAGCACAAACTGCTGGCTTGTAAATGTATCTAAGACTGCCACACCACGCGCACTGGACGAAGGGTAACCCCATGCCTCATGAGGCGCATTAAAGTCCCCACCGACTAGCACAGGTCGTCCGGGGTACGTGCGGCGAAGGTGAGCAAGCCAGCCCATTCTCAGTCAGGGTGCACTGCCACTGTACGGACGCAGGTAGCACGACACCAGGATCACGTCTGTGCGGGGTAGGCGAACCAATACAGCAACCACTTCCTGCCACGCACTGCACCAAGGCACCAACGGCACTTGAGTCTGGGGGTAACAGGTGGCTACGTACACAGACACTTTACCAGGTGGACCAGATGCATTGCTGCAACGGCGGTCCAGAATGGTAGGTGAAGAGTACGCAGTGAATCCCTTAATGCGTGGCATTGAGTTTGTCTCCTGCAAGAGCAGAGCCCACGCTTGAAGTGTGCCCATGCGGAGACGAGACTGCAGCTCCCCTACCTTGGTCGCGAGACCTCTGCAGTTCCACTGGAGTACACACTTGTGTCGTAGCGGGCTTGGGGAAGCATTCGCACCTTGAGGGGCCACTGAAGCCATCATGGACGTAGGTGCGCCACGAGAACCGTCGCCAGATGTTGCAGTTGCTCCGCTACGAAAGTGAGAAGTTCTGTGGCCGTAAGGTTAGAAGAATCAGGATGTAATTCCCGAAGCGGCGCTGAAGTGGCAGGTGGAGGAGCAGGTGCATCGTGGTGCTGTCCCCGTTGCGCAAAGGTCGCGCGACGTTGCACTGATGTGGCAGTTGTTGAAACAGGTGTTTCCTGGTGCTTCGCCCGTTGCGCTAAGGTTGCACGACGTTGCCGGATACGCTTCATTTCTGCTTCTAGCTCCGCCAAACGGTGGTCCAAAGCAGCCACGCTATCCGCGCAATCCGTAGTTGAAGGCAATGGTTCCTTGCGGGTATTGCCTGGTGGTTGACGTCGCCGCTTCACCGCAGTAGCGTAGGTGTGGTCGCCGAGCGGTTGGCTCCCATTTGGCTCCGTAGATTCGTCACATTCCTGTTCCTCTGCTAATACTTCATACCTGTTCGACAGTGGTAACATATTGCCAGTGTCTGCCGCAGCTTGTTTTGGCGCGTTTGTCGACGGTTTTCCCGCAGTTTCTCTGTTGCGCGGCACTTTGTTGGGCACTTCGCAGACGTTATGTCGTGGTCGTTGCTGCGACACAATGAGCAGCGATATTCTGGCGTTGTCGGGGCTTCCATGTCGGCGTCCTTTGGAGGAGTCGGACAAGAGGCCTTCATATGTCCAGGACGTAAACACTGGTAGCAGAATATCGCGGACGGCCGGTACGGGCGAACCCGAAGGATACACCCAAAGTAGTAAAGGCAGGAAGGTGGTTCCGAAGGCCCACTTAAGGTGACGAGGCATGTACGGCTGCGCCCTAGGTATCGCGCCGACACCACCTTATGAGTTGGACAGGTGAGGTCCGCACTTAGAGTCGCTTGATCCTGCCCGACATCTACTCCACTCACGACGTACCTTTTGAGGTCGGTTCCGGAGGTGAGGTAGGCTTGGACTGGGAGGGTAAATGTTTCTGTGACCGGTATCGATTGGAGGGTCTGCAGTTTGGCGGTGGCTTCCAGGGTAGGCACCCACACAGAGATCGTGTTGGTGGGGCGGTGGTAAGTGTAGCCACTAAACCCTGTGGTGCCGAGACAACCATCAAGAGTGCGTTGCATGACTTGATTGGGCAGTTTTGACATGTCGTAGACGCAGCGTGGCTTGACAACCACCTTGTACGACCCTGCAGATGTCGATGTCAGGAGACCAGTTGATGGGAGAGTCGGACACTGGCGCTTGGCGCTGCAATCTTGGGATGTCAGGTCAGATGCTGGTACCGAAGGGCGTTGCATCGCCCTCTTGGGAGGCGGCGTAGTAGCAGGAACCATAGGCGTACCTCGTAGCTGGCCGGAATTCAACGAGACACAATCCATTGCTGTCGAGGACTCCGGGGCCACGCCGGGCGTCGATGAGTCATGGTCCATAGGCGAGCCGTGTTCCGCCGGTGGAGGAGTCAACAAGGGCGGCGCAAGCCCACGTGCGCCCGCCCGCGTGCCAGAGCAGCCAGCTCGAGAACTGGTAGCACGTGCAGCAGCGGCAGACATCGGGCGGCGTTCGCGGATCTTGAAGAGGCGAGTTAGGCCTAGCCGCCGAGCGACCGGCAAGGCATTCGTTGCAGAAGGCGGTGGGCGCCGAAGCGCCCTCCGAGGTACCGGTTTCGAAGCCAGGAGCACTCAGAACGTTGATGGTGTCCGTTCTCGTGCACCAGGAGTTGGATGGGCGCAGGAAAGTCGATGCAAAAGGGAGCAGCACAGAGACACGTCCACACGCTCCGCGTGCCAAAACAAAATGGGGATGTTTGTCACGCCATCCATTCCTTTATTTCGAGACGGCTCGTCTGCCTTGCTAAAACGATTCCGATTAGGCTCTCTCGTTCCTCTTTTTTTTTCAATTTCTCTCTTCAATCTACGTACTGAGTTTTTTCTTCGACTGTACTATTTTGCCTTATCTGGTTCTTTTTAATGAAAAAAAAAGAATCTTCTTTGCCAATCCCCCTGAGTGGGTATGCTCCTCTTTATGGGCCACCACCACCCTAGAGTTTCTAGTAAGTATACCAGAGAGGAAACTGCGCCTTGTAGCCATGTCGTCGTGGGGGTTCATGGGAAGACCCCCATTTTTGGCTTGGGCTTGACATGACAATTACATTCTTAAGCCGTTTTTGGGATTTGCTTTCTTCACTATGCATTAACACGTTTACGAGCTACAAGGAAGCCGAAATCCTCCCTGTTCTGTGGTAGCCGTGTTCAGTGAAACAGCAGGCAATGCGTGGTCGCACCTGACGTTGCTCATGCGGCAGTCGAAGGACGCATGACTGAGCGGGTAATATGCCGCCGCGGAACTTGTAGCCGACGAAAAGAAGAAACAAAACGTACTTCAACAAAGACAAGATACGACCACGGGGTTACGACAGATACTGGCGCTTGTATGCGCCCTATCTTGTCGTCGTGCACGACTATTTAACGCCACGTTTTCTTTTTCCTGCTAAACTAGTTGGCGGTCGGTACCGGTTCACCACGAAGGCAACATTTTAATAGCACGCTCAAAAAACTTTCCAAACTCTTCAAGCAACTTATTATTTGCAGTAATGGTAAAATTACTAAAATCATAGTTTTTTAACGAGTTTTCCCCCAAATATTAACCTTCTTCATAACTACAACTTTGGCCTGTGGAATAGCAGGTAGAACCGCTCGGGCAAAAATACGCTTTACTTCCTTTTTCCTTAGTTTTAAACCAGCCTGTTTTTATTTTCCACTTACATAATTGCACCCTATTCTTCGTGTTTTTGTGGCATTTTGTAAAATTTTGTTGTCGCTAAAACGTTTAAATCCAAGCCAATGATGAAAATAAGGCGAGCGCGATGTATAATGGCGGTCGACGACACAGAGGGACTTGATGTGAGCCGCATAGACGCCAGCGCCAGTTTCCTCACTGGTGTACATTGTAAGAAACTTTTCTTAGTAAGTATACTAGAGAGGAAACTGCGCCTCGTAAGCCCTGTCGTCGTGGGGGTTCGTGGGAAGACATCCTTTTTGGCTTGGGCTTGGCATGACAACTGGATTATTAAGCGGTTTTTGGGATTTGCTTTCTTCAATATGCATTCACACGCTTACGAGCTACAAGGAAGCCAAAATCCTCCCGTTTCTGTGGTAGCCGTGTTCAGTGAAACAGCAGGCAATGCGTGATCGCACCTGACGTTGCTCTTGCCGCAGTCGAAGGACGTATGACTGAGCGGGTAATATGCCGCCGCGAAATTTGTAGCCGACGAAAAGAAGAAACAAAACGTACTTCGACGAAGACAAGATACGGCAATATGGGCGCTGGTATGCGTCCTATCTTGTAACCGTCCACGACTGTTTAACGCACGTTTTCATTTTTCTTGTTAAACTAGCTGGCGGTCGCGGTGCAGCGGTTCACCACGAAGGCAACGTTTTCATAGGCACGCTCAAAAAACTTTCGAAACTCTTCAAACAACTTATTCTTTGAAATAATGGTAAAATAATAAAATCACATTCTCTAATGAGTTACCCCCCAAATAATAACATTGTTCGTAACCACAACCTTGGCCTGCGGAATAGCAGGCACAACCGTTCCGGCAAAAATATGCTTTACTTCTTTTTTTTCTTAGTTTTAAAACAGCCTGTTTTTATTTTTCACTTACATAACTGATCACTATTTTTCTCATTTTTGTGGCACTTTGTTTGAATTTGCGGTCACTAAAACGTTTCAATCCAAGCCAATGATGAAACTAAGGCGAGAGCGATGTATAATGGCGGCCCATGACGACACAGACGACCTTGATGTGAGCCGCATAGACGCTAGCGCCAGATTCCTCTCTAGTGTATACTGTAAGAAACTATGGCTTCGGCACGGCAACGTCGCCAAGCGGATCCGCAGGCCGCTCGTCAAGGCGACCGCGCCGCGAAAGCGGCCGCACGCGCGACAGTGGGGTTGGGAGCTCTGAGATGCTTTGCATCACCACATAGTTCCCTTTGGGGAGATGGTGTAATTTTTTCACCCCGTCACGTCACCGTCACGCCACTGTCTACCATCATGGGTGACGCTTCTCGGATGATTTCTCTCCGAAAATGGTGTGACGGTAACGGGAAGACGAACTCTACGTTTCCGTTCCATCAACATGACGGGAACGTGCCCCGTGGTAAACCAGCCAATCAGAAAAATTTTTACCACTAAATTTAGCGAAAGTGAGCACACGCAAAAATCTAAGCCATTTTTTTTTTTTACTTTTCAGACTAAGCCCGCTCAATTCTAGGCTAAACAGATCACTAGGCAGACGATCCTGTACTTTTACGGAAAACTCCAGTACGAACGCTACTCCGTTTACGTCTCTGTCGCGATTTCTTGACGTGACGGTGCCGTGATGAACAAGGTGACGGCTGTGTGAATGAGCGCTCACACCCGCTTGTCCCCCGGCATAAAACACTTGCGTGTTAAAAAATGGCAAAGCGCGGGAGAGGCGGGCTATCAATTGCGCCGGACAGCACGGGCGTCACGTAGCGCGCTGCGATTGGCCGCCGGGCTAGCTCAAACGCCGTGGAGGGGAGGGGATGCAGCAAAGACGTTTTTTAAAGCTTGGGGTTTCCGCTACAAGTTCTCAAATTGTGCGAGAACGCGATAAGCAGAGTAGTCTAAATAAGTTCTTAGTACTCCTATCGCGTGAGACCGACTACTAGGCCGGCATTTACCCGCACCGCGGTCGTACGACACCGCGGTCATACGGCGCTTTCTCCGGGTCCCTTGAAAGTAGTAATATCCGGGTTCCACTGTATTAGTCTCAATACTCCTGCCTAGAAAACCCGAAGTTTGGTGGGACCTCACTGAACCAGTGATTACAAATTGAAGGCTCCTGGATAAGAATGTTACAAATATTTTGTGGTCAACTTATTTTTGACGGCGGCAAAATAGAAATTCTTGTCCTTGTGTTTCATTTCGTCGTAGGACGTACCCACTTGTGGGTTTGGCCACGAATCGGAAGCTTTGAGGGGTAATGTGCTGGCTTAACAAAATTCTCAAAGCTCTAAATTCCAAACTTAAACGTCCGAGACTAATGCGGTCCGCGCAGCACTTGAAATTGATTGCTCGAGAGTACAACAGGACTACACCAGCCGCAAAGAACCCTGGTTTTAAGGAAGCTGTGGTGCATGGCACTCTCCTTGCGGAATTTTTCACGCCGTAAACATACAAATGAAAGGGATAAAAATTAAACCCAGGGTAAATTAAAATTACACACAGCAGCTTTGTTTTTTTTATCAGCGCGAACATAAACCGGCGCTAGGGTAAGAACGGCAGCCCCGTCTCCAAGCAAATTATACGAATCGCTGAAGGAAATCGGCATCTAAAAATCAACGGCGTAAGGCTCCCTCAGCTATCAGGAGGGAGAGGCAGTCTGATGATGATGATCAGTGGCTTTCCCTTTGTATCGGGGCGTCGGTTGTCAGCTACCGACTTGCCTGTTTTATTACGTTTACTTGCCCTACTCCCGGCTAACTTATAGATTTGCTTCCTCCCTCCTATCTCTCCCACTTTTCTGTTTTAAGCTCATCGCCCCCTCCCCCCTTTTTTCTCCCCTCTCTGTTATAAATTCTCATCCGTATGATTACTCCGCCTGCGTACCCATCCCTTCCCTACTTTTCCTCCACTACCACTCCAGTCACCTCTTCGTCACCTCTATGACTTTGAAGTTCAGGTTCCCCCTCGCCCCAAATCCCAAAACCTCCGCCAGCGTCGTTTCCCCATCACCCCGCGGTGGCCGTATCTCTGTGCAGCCCCTGACAATATGGTCTATAGTTTCCCGATCACTGCCGCAGCGTGCACACGTTTCATCCTGCTGCCTGTAGATACCCGTGTATGCCCGGGTTCTCAGGCACCCTGCCCGTGCCTCGAAGAGCAACGCACTGCCTCTCGTATTGCCATAGAATCCCCCCTTCTTAATTTCCCGTTTCTCTGCTCTATACGTCTCCAGGGTTTTTTTCGCTTCCATTCTCTGTGCCCACTTCGTCGTCTCTGCTGCCTTTACCTGCTTTTTAACTGTTGTGTAAACCCCGCTTTCCCCTACCGACTTTCCGTACCGCTTGGTCAGCTGTCTGGCCCTCCGTCTCCACCGCGTGTCCTGCCAGAACAGTGCCCCCTATATGGTGGGTGTGGAAACCACCTCGCCGGTGGTTCCCACCCTCACCGATAGAGGACGCCGGTGGGTCTGGGAACCGGCTGCTACTTGCAGCAGACTGATGAAAAAGCTCGATTACCAACAGCCGTGGGAAATTATTCACACCAAAAGACAATGAAACGGAACCGAAAGAATAGACGAAAATAAGATGTCAAAAAAGTGTTGATAAGTACCTCCAGGAATATATTTGGGTTCCCAAAAACAGTTTTTCACTTGTATTCAAGCTCCTGCTTGTTCTTATAGGTATTTATTAAGGCTAATTACAACTAGCGTCTTCTTTTTGCTACACGTAACTTGGATTGCATTTTTGAATTGACACAATTACTGGGTGATTCGGGTTTTTACACTGTGCGCGTTCCTTTGATGCTTTTTTGTTATTCTGTAATAGAAAGGATGACTTCATTGTAGCAAGTAAAGCAAGAGACCCGGTTGCGGGGTATATACCTTAATAAACCTTTCTCTCGGCAAAATAAAGTGTGCCTATCAGCTACAACGGGAAGACCCTCGAAAATTCGACCCTGACCAATCCCCTATTTCATGGGCACGGCCCAAACACATCGAGGTGATCATCACCATCTTCTTCTTCCGTTGAGAATTTCGCTGTGCTAGCATCCGGGTCTTTTTTTCGCCAGTTCCTGAGGGCCCACGCCGTCTAAGGTGAGCGGAGCACCAGTTATTGTTTTGTGTATTCCGACACCGTATACTGGCAGCGTTTTTATGTGCTGAGTGTGACCGTGGTCAAGGCAAGCATCGCGTTGGTGTGCAACGAGACAAGGTGAAGAGGCTATGGCGTTGTTATGCTAAGCCCAAGCACGAGAGCTTGATCGCGGCTGCAGATGGCTGCTTTTTGACGTTTTCGCTTTTGGAGACAAAAGCGAAAACGGCCGTGTGTCGATTTTGACGAACGTTAAATATACTCACCTGGTCAAAATCAATCCGGAGCCTTCCACTAAGGCACGGCTCATGGCCCAGTTGTTCTGCGGCGCGTTAACCCCTGCAATGAACCAATGGATGATCATAGGTAAAGAGACCACTTATGAGGTCATGCGACAACTTGGAATACCGCGGTTATTTTATGTCAAACCCCTGAACGTATGCGCTAGAAGTTATTTGGAAGACTGACTTTATACGCACGACGCCGTGTAGTCTGGCGGAAGCCATTATGCGCACGACGCGACTGAGGCGCCAACGCGGCAGTTGCTTAAAACTGAAAGCGCTCTCAACATACGGGTTGGCGCTTTCCCCAAGCTATGGTGGCTTACCCAAGCCCATGTCCAAGCCCCTTGGCGGCTTCGACGGAAGCGGCATGGCATTCAAAGTTGGGGCACGATTTAGTTGCTTTAGCGATTTCGATCGCGACCTTAGACAACGCATTTTTCGTAGTGAAAGCTAAAAAACAGTGGACGTCGTCCATTCGCGGCTAAGTGTACGACTTGAACGACTGCAAAAGAAACTGAAGTACACAAACTCGACAACAGACTCGGACATCACGATAACAGAATCGTACATTGCCGTGAGTGTTAAAGCGCCCTATTATTTTCGGAATGATTGACCAGTTTGTTGTTGAGTGTCGCGGTTGTTCGCATGACGCGCTGATACTTCTACTATGCAGTGTTGTACACGTTCCTCGAAAATAGGAACGAAAGCTCGTTCCTCGTTCCTTGCCAATTTTGAAACGAGTTCCCGTTACAAGTTCCTTTATTGCGAAAGGAACGCGTTCCAGTTCCACTTCGAAAATTGGAACGTGTCGTTACATTAACGTTACAATTAGGTTTTTAAATTACAATATAGTGTCGGATAATCCTGGGTCGAAATTAGGTGAGACATTTAAAACTCACATCGAACAACGTATAATATACGAATATTAACACCACCGGCAGGAGATTATCTGGATATAAAGATAATCAAAAGAAAAGCTCCTAGGCGAATTTTTTCAGGGAGCACTGGACAAACTCCAGACGGCTCAAGGACATTTCGGTGCAGGATATTTCGGTGCGGAAATTTCGGTGTAAGGACATTTCGGCGTACGGGCATTTCGGCGACCAAATTATCCGGTGCTTGCCTGTTTGCGACAGCCATTATATATTTATTTCCGCTTAATGTGGGTTATGGACAACAATCTGGAGCAGTGAATTTATTTTTTGATTGATGCCATGTTCGATCTTTGCCAGGTATTTTTGAAATTCTACATTTATATATTTTTGTTTAATACTTCTTCCTGGGGACACCTGTTATGCAGCCGATTGAATACTTTAGCACACGCGTTTTTTATTTATGACAGGTTGTTAATTTATATTCGCTCTTTTTTAGCTAAGACAATTACCCGTGTTTACGATGGTCTACCGCCTCTTTTGTATTTTTTTAATTACACACCCTCAAATTACATAAATTACATGCACACTCTTAATATCCAAAAAGTAACAAACATTAGCTAGCCCCCCAGAATGAAGAAAACCTTATGGAGAGTATTACGTAGGCTGGGCTGCCTTGCTAAAATGAATTCGCGAAAACTGGTCTAGGATATTGTCGGGGAGAGAAAACGGGCCTTTTGGAAAACAGCCGCAGGTTCTAATGTCCTAAATGCAGATTAAGCGCGTAACGGTCGTGCATACAAATTCCACCTATTGTGTTCGGGACAACCAACCTTCGTTTAATGTTTTCAAGCCTACATTTACCACGTTTTATTCCTTTGTTCTAGCGCCCCCCCCCCTCCCACCTCCCGGCTGTACGCTCAAATCTGTACCAGGTTTCTTTTTCAGCCATATTATTTTCGGTTTCCTTTGAAAATTCTACTGGCGTGGTGGAGTTCACGGCCTCCGAAGCGTCACCCCAGTGATTTTTTTTTATTTTTTTATTTAGAACATACTGCTAGCCTCTTAGTGGAGGCTTTCGCAGGAATTGGGTGATACAGTCAGAACAATGACATAGCACACTTCGCGTTTAAAACAGAGAAAAAGCTTTACATTCACCATGGGCGCACGAAACCTCTATAATGGGACACAAAAAGCCACCCAAAAAGCCGCTGAGAACACAATGGCCACTATCGTTTGCTGGCTACGCCCTTCCGCGCGTCGCGGTCATATCGACGGCGCCCCTACTCCAGGAATCGCTCTTTCTGCGCCTTCAGTCGCCCCCTTGGGAATTAACTCATCAAGACGCGCATATCATGGACACACCAGGTATACATCGCTTCCTCCCATTATAAGGAACAAAAAAAAAAAAATGAATAGGCTAGTGCGAGGAGAGCGGCAACAGTCGTCTTCACGTTTTCGAAGTCCAGTCGACGCAATGGTGAAGCACAAGTGACACCCCTCTCTCTCTACTTAGGGAGGTGATTGCCGGCGGGGCTCAGCTTTCCCCTCCCCCAAGTAACGCCACCGTAAGTGAGATCGTTGGTTTGTTAGTTTGAAGTAGAACTGACACCGAATACAACGAAGGCGAGAGTGATTGAGAGATTAATTAAAACGAAATGTACACGCGCCTAATCGACTTCATTTTTCTGTTGTTTTTTCGCGGAAGTTTTGCGGGGGGGGGGGGGGGGGAGGGAAGGAATAGACTAAAACAGCAGCGTCTTGCACCGTTGGGTGAAGTGAAAGGAAAGCGCTTTGGTAACACTTAAAGTATTAGGGTTGTTGACATGAATGTTAAAATAACAAAAAATGGTTGAAAGGATCCAAATTAACAAAGTTAATTTTTACGATCTGCTACAGAAGTTGGGTTTCACGTGGCAATGCTCCGCCAGGGTTTGGCGTTCGTTTCCACGAACGGCGGCGCAAGCACAAGTCTCGAACGTAAAATCATATCAAGTCAGAAAATTACAATATTAAAGCTAAAATGTTCAAAGAATGCCTGGGACATCCCCTCACTCAAAATATCTGGGTCAAGACGTCGTGCACCAAAATGTCTGTGCACAGAAATGTCCACACCAAAACGTCTTGGACCGAAATGTCCGACACCCAAATGTCCGGATCCCGTTAGGCAGTCCGTCCGTTTCGTTGGCTACGTTGTTACTGGGTTGTCCGGGACCGGTCTGCTCCTGAGCGCGCGGAAGGGCGAGTAGGAAGGCTGCGGAGGCACGGACATGGCGAAGGCAGGCCCGCGGAACTAATTCCCCTACCGCGACGAATGCCCAAGTGCCCAGCCGGGTCCCGGTCAACCCAGTAACAACGCATACGACAGAACGGACGGACTGCTAAAACTCTCTATTCTTTCCCCGCCAGGGAACAATTCTATCGGCCAGACGCCCATTCTGGCCTCCTCAGACAAACGATGAAGGGTGAAAAGCATTCTCGCGGCTACGCTATTCACCCGTCGAACGCCGCGTAAGCAACCAGCATGAAAGCAAGCACAAGCTGCGGCCTGCTGCGTGGTTATTCTTCTGCCTTTGACCTTCGAGGAGCACGTACGGCTGAAGGGCGGGCAAACTGACC